>NC_137024.1:54381651-54409151 GCF_032717465.1 Coenobita brevimanus | reverse complement strand
TGAATGTAAAGGTGATCCGTCAATGATTCTCTGCCCACCTATGTTAAGATGGACCTGCGCAAGCGTAATATATAAAGGTAACTCATCAATAATTTTCTGCCCAGCCATGTTAAAGGACTAACCTACGCATGCGTTAAATGTACTCGTAAAAGGTAATCCGTCAACTCCCCGTGAAGATGGAACTGCGTGCGCGTTGAATGTAAAGATCATTCGTCAATAATTCTCTGTCCAGTTATTGCGACGAAATTGGATCCTTTGCCTTCGCGTCTGGGACTAATTAGTATTCATGATTTGTGATACCTGAGGCAATTAATCTAGGTAATTAGCTAACTCAACTGTCAGGCTTGTGTGCTTTAATTGGGAAATATGTGATCATCCCCTTAAGCCGAGAAAGCGTTCCTGAGGTGAAAACAGATTGGCTGGTGGTAGGAGAATTTATGTACAGCCGACATCACTCAGAAGAATGATGATGACGATGATGATGACTTCTCATTCATCCCTCCCCTTGACGAGATGGTGGTGATAATGATGATCATGATTATGACTGTAATCTTTCACACACCCTTCTCCCCTATCAAGAGGACGACGACGATGATGATGATGATGATGATGACGATAACTGCAACCTCTCATTCATCCCCTTCCTCTTATCAAGATGAAGACGACGACGACGATGTTGGTAATGACTGTAACCCGCGATTTATAGTCCCTTACCTTCTCTTATTTGTCCCTGATCCCATAACCCACAACCATTCCCCTGCTGAATCAATCCACATTATTACCTCTGTATAATCTCACGCTCATTCTACTATCAAACACGAAAAAAAAACATTTCAAGAGTTCATTTCCTCCCTCTCAGCACAAAATGGAGGCAAGCGTATGTTCTATATTCTGCCGCGGTGAGAGACCAAAGAGTCTTACTGAACGGAATAAGCCTATTAACGGAATTACTGTTTTTACTCCTTCCCCTGAGACACTTAGTTGAAATACAGTATAAATGGAATAGTGGAAGTATTTGCTTAGTCAGACTTCATTCATGTTCCATTTCTCTCAGCTCACAGGAAATGTTACGAGCCATGATAATGCCTACAACCAACAACCCCATCTAGAGCTCCACAAGCACTAGTCACAAACACAACCCCACCCTCAAACTCACAAGCACCACCAACAACCACAATTACAGCCACAACCCCATCCACAACTACCAAAGTCATACTCTCAATCCCGCCCACAAGCCCCTACGCATCACCACCATCCACAGTCACACCACAAACTTCACTCACACCCCACCAATCACACCCACAACCCTTAATCACAACGACCACAATCACGCCCTCAAACCCACACACCAACAGTTATCTACAAATCCTACCCACAGTCACCACAATCTCAACCACAACCCCACCCACAACCACCACAATCCCACCCACGAATCCATATGCATCACCAGCACCCACAACCCTACCAACATACCCACAAGCATCACTAACACCCACAATCACACCCACAGTCCTACCCAAGTGTCCCACCAACAATCACAGCCAACAATCGCTTCAGTCCCACCTCAGCACTTCTCAGATCCTCGTGTGCACTATATGACGACTAAGGTTGAAATGTTAAGAAAGTTTAGGGAAAGAAGGTAAAGGTGCGTTGATTACTGAAGACTCCTATCTTGATTGTGGTTGACAATGGGGAGGATCTCTTTCTCTTGATTTCCTGTTAAATTTTCTTCTCGATTTCGTCTTCTTTTTCCCCCTTTCGTTTTTCCTTTTTCTTGATTTCGTTGACTACTGTACTTCCTATTTTGTTTTTTCTATTTGCTTTCGACTGCTTCTGCTCTCTACATTTTTTTTTTCTTCTTCTTGGTTTCGTGCACTACTTCCCCCGTTTCTTTCCCTTCTTGTTTTTGGTTTCGTCTACATTAACTTCCCCATTTGTCTTCTTCTTCTCCTGCTTCTTCTTCTTTTGCTATCAATCTTGGTTTGTTCTTCCTCATATCTCTCTTTACTGCTTACTCCGCCCTTCTCTCTCTCTCTCTCTCTCTCTCTCTCTCTCTCTCTCTCTCTCTCATACACACACACACACACACACACACACACACACAACCTGTATGCATCCCTACTCCTCCTCTCGTAAATCCCCTCTCCTTCCACACTCCCTACTTTCTCGTTCCTCTCTTCCTTCTCACTTAACCCTTTCCATTTTATCATATTTTTCTTCATTTTATTCTTGCTATCTCCATTCGATTTTGCTCAATTAGGAGAATAATTCATAGTTTAAGAGTCAATGAGGGCAATGTGTTACTCTTGCCTCTCGACTTTCTGTAGTTCCTTATTTTTACTTCGTGGAGATTTTCGTCTAATTGCAGCTTATTTCGCGTAATGCTATGGGAGAACAAAACAATACTATGGCTCTACTTTCTTTCCATAGCACTTCTTCGTGACTAGCACCTCAATCTAGTGTTACGTTTTAGTGTTGCACGCTGGGAAAAATGTCGTCTCGTGCTAGCAAGAATTAAAAAAAAAAAAAAAAAAGTCGTTTGGCTGAGGGACTTCAAATATAAAAGAAACATAATAAAATAAGGCCAATAAATAAACAGATAAAGTCAGACAGACAGACATTTAGACAGACAGATGTGGACAGATAGATACACAATACACAGTAAAAGATGGATAGAAAACACATGGATACAGACAGACAGACAGGTAAACAGAGAGATAGATAGATGCACTGACAGCTACTGTAGATAGACAGACAGACAGACAAGAAAATAAACAGACAAACCAATGAATAAATACATAAATGAATAATACAGGAGTAAAGCAATGACAAAGTGTGAGCTTTATTTTCACAGCTTCTTTTCAACTAGGTCTTTTATGTACTTTCTTCCTGTTACCTCCGGACGAGTTTACTGAGCTCATGGGAAGCTCTCTCGTCGTGGAAGCGTTAGTGAAGCCTGTATCTAATCCCTTCCAGATAGAAAAGCCTCTCACATACTTAATAAAATCCTCTGTTGGCAGCCATGCTAAAATATAATAATAATAATAATTTGAAGAAGCGATGTCGGAGTTCAACAGGCCATTGTGCACAGCGTAGGCCACTAGAAACAGAGGATGGTGCACTTCGGAGGGAATGTGCAAAGAGGAGCACTGTACACAGCTAAGTGGGTATAAATGAGCTGGTGTGGGATGGAGAATTAAGTCAGTTTGTGTGTGTGTGTGTGTGTGTGTGTGTGTGTGTGTGTGTGTGTGTGTGTGTGTGTGTGTGTGTGTGTGTGTGTGTGTGTGTGTGTGTGTGTGTGTGTGTGTGTGTGTGTGTGTGTGTGTCAGTATGAGTTAGTTCAAGGGTGTATGAGGCAGTTTGAGGGTTTATGAGTCAGTGTGAGGATGTATGAGACGGTGTGAGGGTGTATATGTCATTGTGAAGGAGTATGAGTCGATGTGATGCTGTGTGAGTCAGTATGATGGTATCTGGGTCAGTATGAGGGGGCATGATATTGTGTAAGGGTGGGTGTGTTAATAATTTACAGTGTATGAGTGGGTGACAGGGTGTGTGAGAGGGTATAAGGGTGAATGACTGGGTGTAAGGGTATGAAAGTGGGTGTGAGGGTGTGCCAGTGGGTGTAAGGGTGTTCGAGTGGGTGTAAGGGTGTGCGAGTGGGTGTAAGGGTGTGCGAGTGGGTGTAAGGGTGTGCATGTGGGCGTAAGGGTGTGCGAGTGGGTGTCAGGGTGTGCGATTATGTGTAAGGGTGTGCGAGTGGGTGTAAGGGTGTGCATGTGGGTGTAAGGGTGTGCGAGTGGGTGTAAGGGTGTGCGAGTGGGTGTAAGGGTGTGCATGTGGGCGTGAAGGTGTTCGAGTGGGTGTAAGGGTGTGCATATGGGTGTAAGGGTGTGCATGTGGGTGTAAGGGTGTGCGAGTGGGTGTAAGGGTGTTCGAGTGGGTGTAAGGGTGTGCATGTGGGTGTAAGGGTGTGCGAGTGGGTGTAAGGGTGTGCTTGTGGGTGTAAGGATGTGCGAGTGGGTGTAAAGGTGTTCAGTGGGTGTAAGGGTGTGCGAGTGGGCGTAAGGGTGTGCGAGTGGGTGTAAAGGTTTTCGAGTGGGTGGAAGGGTGTTCGAGTGGGTGTAAGGGTGTGCATGGGGGTGTAAGGGTGTGCGAGTGGGTGCGAGTGGGTGTAAGGGTGTGCGAGTGGGTGCGAGTGGGTGTAAGGGTGTGCGAGTGGGTGCGAGTGGGTGTAAGGGTGTACGAGTCGATAATTATGAAGGTGATAAGTCAGTGTGAAAAGATGTGAATAATATAACCTTCATTAACCCCGCCACTAAGAGACAGCTAAGGAGAAAAAAGTAATGAACAGAAAAAAAAAAAAAAAGGTCTTCGTAGTGAAAAAGTTAGAGTAAAAAACAAAAAAAAAGGAAGATGGCCGACCCGAACATAAATCTTCCATTTTGTGACCACTTTCCCCTTGATGCATCTCTTTCCCGTCTTTTCTTTTCTTCTCTCGTATCCCTTCTTCTCCATTTCTTCTTATTTTCTTTATTTTTCTTCTACTCTCGGCTTTCTGTATCGTCCTACTTGTCTGATTATTTTTCGTACCTATTTCGACTTTGCCCTCTCATCTTTCCTCTTCCCTTTCCTGTCTTTTTCTCAGTTCTGCTTTTTTCCCCATCCACTTTTCGCTTTCTGTATCCGTTCGCTTATCCTTCTTGTTTTTATATGACTGACTTCAGAAGAAACTTGTTAAATTTTTTTTATACAGCCAATATACTCTAGTACAAATATCTTACAACATCGAATTTGATATAGCAGAGGAAAGCATCTTATTTTACTTGTAGAGTCCAAGGAATGCTGTACAGATCGAAATATGTAAAAAACTGTTATATAAAATGTGTAACTGAAATGTATTATGTATAAAATTGCTATATAAAATGTGTAACTAAGTGAAGAGAAGATTTTTAAAAATACTGTGAATTTGATCATACCTCTAAGCTGATACTCTGCATAATATAGGGACCTTACTGTAAATCTTACCTTCCCATTTTTAAGTCATGATATTCATAAAACAAACTCCGTAGATTTTTATTGAAAATTATATCCATCTGTCTATCTATCTGTCCATGTACCTACTTATCCAAATATATTAAATAGATGGATGGATATAGATATAGATAGATAGATAGATAGACAGACAGACAGACAGATAAATAGACGGATAGATATGCTGATATCCACATGGAAAAGGAAAGACGAATATGTTCCGAGCGGTTTCGTGTAACCACATCCTCGGGAGAGGACAAAGTTCTTCCTGAATGATGTTGTTACACGAAAGCGCTCGCGACTTTTTAGTCTTTCCTTTCCTTGTGGTTATCAGCGTATATATAAATCACGCGTAATCAATATATATATATATATATATATATATATATATATATATATATATATATATATATATAAAAAATCTATCTATCTATCTATCTATATCTATCTATCTATATATATATATATATATATATATATATATACACACACACACGCACTATAATTTGCGATTGATTCTCAGTCATTTTCATTTGCGATCCCTCTCCATCTTTCAATTTCCTTTCTCTTCTTATCTACAACCCTTCACAAAGCCTACCCACACACTCCATCTTCGATGTTTCCTGCTCGTACTATCCTTCCTTTATCTTCCCTTCCTCCTCTTCTTGCTTCATCTCTCCTTCCTTTTCTCTCATCTGCGTCTTCTCGTATTTTCTTACTGCGTCCTCTTCTCAATTTACTAAAGTTTCTTACGCCTCTTTTCTCTTTTTTATGCTTCATTTCCTCTATCTCTTTATGCACTTTGTCTTGTCTTCCTTCCTGCATCTTCATTGCCGTCCTTCGTATCTGGGTATTTTCTTCTACTTTATCATCCTTTCTTCTTCCTCCCTCCTTATTGCTTCCATTCCCATCACTTTTCATTTTATACATTGTTTTCCGCTTTTCCCTTCCTTATCTCTTTTTTCCTTTCCTTATCTCTTTATTCTCTCTCTCTCTCTCTCTCTCTCTCTCTCTCTCTCTCTCTCTCTCTCTCTCTCTCTCTCTCTCTCTCTCTCCTGCATTTTCCTTCGATTTTTCCTCCATTCTCTTCCTCCCTTCCCCCCACATACATTCACGTCTCCAATTCCCTCTTCTTCTTTTTTTTTTTTTTTTTTCGCTCCCTCCCCCTCTCACTTTTCAGAATAAATGAACAACGACATCCAAGCAAACAGGTTATTAGTGTCCACAATATTTTTTGCACCAACTTTATTAATATATATTTTTGGCTCGATGTTTTTAGTCTGACAATCCACAGTCATAAACGAATATCCAATAAAATGAAGTTCAGTTATATTATTGTTGGTCATGTTTGCATTTGCTGATATCAGATAAAGGACATACGATATAAAAGAACTGCTAGTTTCATAGGTAGACTGATAGCAATGATAGATAAATAATGAAAATGATAAATACGTTGACAGAAAGACGAGTGAAGTAGAGTTAGTATACAGATTTAGACGAATAGCAGGGAAACAAAGTTGCGTTAACTAACTAGGTAAGAGGAAAGACTGAAAAAGGGAAAATAAAACGCCACTATTTATGCACATCATTAGTGTATTCCAAAAATTCCTTCCGAAACAGAAAAATGACACGCAAGCCCATTATGTTAGCACAGAAAACACCGACCAGAAGCTTACATTATTTCCATCACTAAGGGAAATAGGATCAAATTTAGTGGAGTGGTAGTGGTGGGAGGCGGGCGATGCATTAGTAGTACTAATATGTATAGTACACCGAAAAAAAGAACACTCAAAACAATGTTGGCTAAAAGTGGAGAGGCTTGGTAGAAGCAACGGAGCGGCGAAGAAAAGTATCGGAGAATTAATTAGCGGGGATGGATGCAGGTCCAAAAATTGGGGGCACAAGTTAAAGCCGTCATTGGAAGAACATGAATGAAAATACAATATCCTTTCAAAGACCGATTTAGAAAAGCTGATATATATATATATATATATATATATATATATATATATATATATATATATATATATATATATATATATATATAAAACCCATTGGCACCCAGTGTCCTCAGAACTGGACAGAACTGGGCATTTTCAAAATTTAATAAAGAAGGGAACTCCGTGGTAGGTATCACTATGAGCCGATAGGCGCAGGACGGTACGCCCAGCACCCTTCCGGCCAAATGCCCCACACAGAAACTCTGGGAGCTAATGGGATATATATATATATATATATATATATATATATATATATATATATATATATATATATATATATATATATATATATATATATATATATAATTACAATTAAGCATCCAAAACATTTGCGAACACGCTCCAACATACCGGTATATATTTTCTTCTAAATCTCCGCTCATTCGAATTCTGAAAAGAAAGAAAGGCCAAATAAACTTCCTTTAGACTCTTGACGATGATAATGTGTACTTTACCAAGCTCGGAAAACGAAAGCGGATATTATGTTTTACTCGACGTGTGTGTGTGTGTGTGTGTGTGTGTGTGTGTGTGTGTGTGTGCTGAAAGGGGACGATAGCCTACAATATATCAGAACATTACATAGCGGCGATTATTCCTCTGTCGTAACGGACAGAGGATAATCTTTATTTTCTGGGAAGGAGACGAGGCTAAACCCGACATGAAAGTAATGAGAAACCAGAATAGGTATGAACAAGAAATAGCGGCGATTATTCTCTTTACGTAACAGCCAGAAGGTCCAATTTTATCGTGCAGGGAAATGATGAGAAACAAGGATAGACTGCCCATGAAAGTAGTGGTAGTAGTAATATCATCCCATTTTCTTTCACCCTTTTTATAGGCCATTTCTGCATTTCTTTCCTCCCCTTTTTATTTTCCTTTTCTTCTTCCGATTTTTGTATTCCACTTCTCCATTTCCTTTCCTTCCCTTCTTCACTCCCTGCCCTCCCTTATTCCCTCCGTTCACGTCTCTTCATGTTCCTACTCAAATCTTCTATGCTCACCATCATATCCTTCCCCTTTTATAATCCTTATTTTCACTTCTTTTCGCGTTCTCTTTCTCTTCCTTTCCACTTCGTCTCTCTCTCTCTCTCTCTCTCTCTCTCTCTCTCTCTCTCTCTCTCTCTCTCTCTCTCTCTCTCTCTCCCCTCATTTTAATGCTCTTTTCCATTCCCTCTCTCTCCCTCTCCCTCTTCCTCTCTCTCTCCAATGCCTTTTTAATATTCTTTTCCACTCCCCCCCCCTCTCTCTCTCTCTCTCTCTCTCTCTCTCACACACTCCCTTTATAGTTTCTACTCTCCTTCCTTCTCCCTCTCCCTCTCCCTTCCTTCGGTTCATTACCCTACACCCACACCCGAGGCAAAACGGTGCGATAGCAAAACTTTCATTTACATCGTCAACACACAAGTTAATTCAAGCGGGAGTTTCTAATGATAAACAGACTGGCAGCTCACCTTGTACAAATCCTCAAAATATATGCAAATGATTTTCTAACACGAACCTATGAAAATATTTTTTTTTTCCCAAGATTACACAGGATACCTTAATTTCCGCCTAATCCTGTCATCACCTGCCAGAATACGTCCGACTCAGCCTCCAATCTCTCTCTCTCTCTCTCTCTCTCTCTCTCTCTCTCTCTCTCTCTCTCTCTTTACACGGCTCCAGTGTATCCACCGTATCTTCGGGTGACTTCATTATATATCTTCGAGTGACTTTTCCTTATATCTCGTAGCACAACCAACAATACTCGGGTCACAAAGGGTACCATACCGCTAGAATAGATTAATGGACAGTAGCTTAAGTGGTTCTGCAGTCCCACAGTACTATAGCTCATTCACTTTAACCTGGCGAAGGGATTAAAAGAAGAGTTGGGAAGTGACAAGTCATACATTACAACTACGATTAAAATGATAGATAAAAGCAACATATACAATTTAGCTACTGTCAGGATGTAAACGCTACGATATAAATAACAGATGAAAAACGACATATGGTAAAATCTACCTGCGATAAAAAGGTAATCCAAAGTGACATCATATATTTTACATACGATAAAAAGGGCAGAAAAAAAAAACAGCACATCGTAGAGTACAATTTGTTGCCTGAAGGGTGTTCCACTTTATGTTGAAAAATGATTCGTAAATGCGATATAGCCTGATAGATTTTTCATTAATTTTCTCGGGCATCGGAGAGCATGTTGGATGAGTGTTAGGAGTCAAAGGTCAACTTCACAGACACCCTTTATAAAGCCACCCACTCTCATGTTGCTGCTGACCTCTTCACTGCTAGAGATCTAAAATGAATTTAACATGGTCTCGGGGAAATGATAGATACGTAGGCAGATAGATGATGGATAGATGGATACAGATAGACAAATAGGAGGACAGACAGACAGACAGGTAAATAATAGACAGATAGATGGGTAGGTAGGTAGGTAGAGAGAGACAGAGAGAGAGAGACAGACAGACAGACAGACAGACAGAGACAGAGAGAGACAGAGAGAGAGAGAGAGAGAACCGTACTGAAAGGGTTAATGAGTAAAGCAGATTATTCACTATTGAAGGACACGCGTAGACTGTTAAACCACTAATTAGCCGATAGTTCCTCTGATATCTGATTTTCCTACATTAATCAACTCTAATCCTTCCATTAATCCACTCTAATCCTGTTCCCTCTGCTCTCTGATCCCCTCTTCTCATCATACCCATTCTCTCCTCTCTTCTCCCTCCCCATTTCCTTTTTTCTCCTTCTCCTCCTCCCTCGTCTTCGTTTTTCCTCCTTTTCTTCTTTCCTCCTCGTCCTCGTCGTCCTCCTCCTCCTCCTCCTCCTCCTCCCCTTCAATTCCTTGATTTACTCGTACTTTGTCATTGTCTTTCCTTTCATCTTTTCTCATGCCACTTCTTTTCCTTTCTCCTATTTCCATCTTCTTCCCTTTTCCTCTTCCTTCTCTTCTCTGTCCACACTAATTACTTGTCATCTTCATCTTTCTTTTTCATCTCTCATTTAACCTTTCTCTTCTATCTCTTTCCATCCATCCTTCCCTTTCGCTACCTTTCTTCCTCTCACTTTTCATTTTACCCAATCTCTCTCTCTCTCTCTCTCTCTCTCTCTCTCTCTCTCTCTCTCTCTCTCTCTCTCTCTCTCTCTCTCTCTCCATTTCCTCCCCTCTCACCTCTCCTCTCTTCCCCCGTCGTTCTTCACGCTTGACTAAACTTTCTCGCATGTTCCCTAACTTCATTTTCTACAGTCCAGCATCATATCTGTATTTTCTCTTTGATTTTCCTTTCATATTTCTTCTCTCATTTTACAGTTTTGCTTCATCCTTATTTATTTTTAACTTCTATCCTGTTAATGGTTTGTTTTTCATTTTTCTCGTCTTTGCTTTCCTAGAGCTTACAATTTTCCATCTCTGTCTATCTCTCTCTGTTTCTCTCCCTCTCCTTTGCTTACCCACTCTTTCCCTTCATTTCCTTCCCCTCTGCATTCCATTTACCTTTTCCACCTCCATTCCACCTTGCCCTTTCCCTTCCTCCCTTTCTCCCCTTTCTCTCACTCTTTCCCCTTTGTTCAGCTTCCCCTTCGCTTCTCTTCAACTCCGTTCCAACTTCCCTTACTTTATATCCCCCTCGTCTCCCTCCACTCGTTCACTTAGCTTTCCAAATTCCTTTTTCGACACCCGCCTTTCTGTCCATCAGTCTGTCTGTCTGTCTGTCTGTCCCTGTCTCAGCTAAGAAATAGGTTACCGGGGGATACACATTCATGGTTTCAGTAATGGAACAGATGTGAATAACTGTATTTTTAGATGGTGTTTGATAAAGTCACACACGCTGAATAGATCCTTAAACTACAAAACCTAGGAACATCAGGATCTACAGACAAAGAGATAGAAAATTACAGCACTGTAGGGAACATAGTAACTGCAGTCAGATTCAAAAGTCCATCGCCTCTACTGCCTCTCGTTTCTGGAGCCATGTATGCCTGAATGAGACGTAGTGGACAAAAATGCATATCTTCTCCCTCGGATGAATGATGATATACACTTTAGGTCACTATGTCACCTTCAAGCGCCTATGAATTCAGCAGTGAAAGAGGGGCGGAAGAGGTGAACTGAATTTTACTGTTGCCTGCACATAGGCCGCAAACAGTATAGACACGGGTTAGCGGTGTCCTGTAACTCTGGGATCCGTACTAGGGTATTTATTTAGTTATTCGTTTATTATGTTTATCCGTGATACTGATGATGATATGAAAAATTTGATCTATACAACAAAAGTGCTGATGGTGTAAAGATAAGCAATCCACTTATGAGTGGAATAAACTTCGCATGGTCACAATAAAACCTCAGTAAAATCACTGAAGAGTCGGCAGAGTGGAATATGCCCCTTATGGCTAACAAATAAAAGATATTTAATTCAATGTGAAATTATGACACATTAGAGCAATCGTTTTTCCTTCGCCACATCTGGTGGAGGAAATATTTCAAAAGATTTAAAATTTCGATGACAGTACAATGACGCAACTAGCTGCCAGGGAATCAGATTATAATTATGATTGGATTCCCGACTCGAAATTTCTGTAAGGGCAAAGCAATGTCAGGACCTCACCTAAATTTACAGTACACTGCATGCCCAGGATTACCCACTTCAGCATAGATAATATTAAACTAGAGTTAGTCAGGGATCCAATATCCTGCCTCCATAACACACGGTATGATGAAAGACTGAGAACTCGGTTGGTAAAGCAACAGCTCGGCGCAAGATTAACTGGATACTTTTAAATACTAGCAGGACTGGGCAACGTAGACGTGAGAGATTAGTTTCTCTTGCGCCAGCAGTCCTTATCCCTGAAAATGGAGTAGAACTCAAATGCCACTGAATAAAATCAGAAACAATGTAGTGCATCTTTATATACAATCCTGCAAATAAATGAAACGGAATAGTAGAATCTGTACATGCAAAATCAAAGATATGTTGAAGAACAGGCTACGGCAGCAACTAACAGGATATGAGGTCACAGTGACAGGGTACTCTGAATGCTATAACTGAAACGACATAATAATGTTAACTTAAAGACACCTAAAATTCTTTCCGGCTAGCACGCTGAATTGCGCCGTCATAAGCTACTTCGGATAAATTAGCCTACATAACCGTGACTGATGTTAATGTATCCTTGGCAATGATTACGTAAATACATCGTTGGAATACCCTAAGGACATATTGCTTAGTGCCGACTGTACTTCCTTTTAGATATCGGTATACCTCATGAAAGGCTGAGAATATGGCCATAGCAATTTTACCTATACCATCCTACAGTTAAGAGCTTCATATTATGTACTACGTTGTACCGTTCCTATAAAATTTGTCTTATATATTGTACTTTAAACTGAGAAAGTATTACTCCGAGATTTAACAGCAGTGGGAACTGGAGGTAATCTCTCTCTCTCTCTCTCTCTCTCTCTCTGCTACACCACCACGGTTGTAGCTTCAAAGTAAACTTGTGGAAATGCCATTAGAGGGGATTTATGGATTGAGGCTACGGGTCAGAGAGAGAAAGAGAGAGAGAGAGAGAGAGAGAGATACAAGAGACCTTCAGACTTTACGGTGCCAACCAGGATATCGGCATTTTTAAGTTTCAGAGGAACATACTTCCTTAGTAATATATCACAAGAAAAGGATAGTTCAGAAAGCTCTCTCTCTCTCTCTCTCTCTCTCTCTCTCTCATCCAGAGTCACCGCCAAAAAGCCGTACAGAAGAAAAGTGAGAGGATACATGCGCTAGTGAAGGATAAATGAAATTTTACAGGAAAGTCAAAAAGCAGTAGTACACCAAAAATAATTGATGGGAATAATTATAGTCTTAACCGGAAAAAAGATGAAAACTGTTATTCATGCACTATTTACTAAAGCTTTCATTTCTATTCATGTTTCCAAATCTTACTGGTCCAATTGCTCTCTACTCCTCGAATATGAAAGTAGGATAGAGAAGATCAGGGGTGAGAATAGGCAGTTGGTAAGCGGGAAGGGGAGGAGAGAAGGGAAAGGGAAGCAGGTAATACAAAAATACGCTTTCATCCTGCTTACTACCCTACTCCCCTATCCCACTCCCTCATCCCACTCTCCTTCCCACCGTTCCCTCTTTCCACTCCTCCACCTTACTCCCCCCACTTCCCTGACCCATGGAGTATGCCCTGACCCTCCACCTCACTTCTCCCACTCCCCTACCCATCCACCCCACTCCTAAATGACTCCTGGCCAGCGGTGAGAGTGAAAGTCAATTAAAGGATCCAGTCTTCAGTTTAGGGGAACCTTTTAGAGAGTTAAATTAGTCCAGGGTGAGCCACTTTTCACACTTTTCCATTTTCTTTTCAATTGCCTCCCATTCTCTTTGTCTTCTCTTTGTTCAGGATTTTATTTTAACTCCTTTTTTCACTTTTCCATCTTCTTAATTTCCATCATCTTTCTCAATCTTTTTATCTTCCTTTTCTTCAGTGTTTCATCTCTCTCTCTCTCTTTATATTTTCTAGCCTCTTAATTCTTCTTCATTTTTTTTTCATTTTTAAATTTTTTTTTATCTCCACTGTAATTCATTTTTTTCTTTTTTTTCCCTTAATTCTTCCAATGCCATCGTCCTCTCATATATTTTCCTCTCTGACATTTTTTATTTTAGCAGAGTTTCCGTTTTCTCGGGGTTCAATTTCCTTTCTCTGATTTTTCCAACAGATTCTTGCGTTCTCGATACACACTTTTATTTTATTGAGTTATCTTTTTCGCATTTCTCTGGCTGTTTGGAAGTGCTGGGCTGAAATGAAAATTTTAGCGGCATATTATTGCAGTACAGTATTTAAATCCTTCTCTACGATGATGTCTTTCCTCTTCTTACTGCCACTAAAAAGATATTACTGAAATTATAGGAAACATCTCATAAACGGTTACAAACACTATCCACTTCCCTCCCTGTAACAGTGAAGCCTTTATAATGCTTTTCTTGCCGCCGCCATTATTTCATCCCCTCTGGCCTGGCTCTAAAGTTGCAATAATTCCCAACCAGCACTGTGCACGTGGGTGTGGAGGGAGATTAAAAGCTGGTCAAATCGGGTCTGGAAGGTAAGAATATAAAATAAACCAAAATAAAGTAAAATAAAAAAAAATCCTTCCCTTCATAGGTGACTGGATGCTTACTATTATACAAAAAGCTGCGACGGAAGTATACAGTATCAGTCTCCTACCATTAAGTAATCTGAGCTACGGAAGCCTAGTCTCTCTGTCGCTCATACCCCGAAAGGATAATACGAGATTAGCTGTATTTTTAAGTACTTAGAATTCAGTGTTTATTTTAATGTGCTGGTTAAGAGAGGTACACCTTACAATAAGCCTGTTGTAAGAATTCTACTCCGATGTGTCCTCTCGCTCTCTGAATTATCCTGCCATATTATACTTTAATGTAAGATATTTTGCCGTATAAGTTTCACCGATTATGAGTAGTTCAGACATGTACTTTAATACTATTATCCACATATTCTATTCCTGTACTTAAGCGTCTTCCTTTCTATGACACAGTCTGGTATTTCATAACCCCTTCACTACGATTAGCAATGTCATACCGTATATTTTGTGTTGTTCTTCCTGTATCCAGACGATTTCATTCAGCTCGTGATATTTTTTTTAAACTATGGCATCTAAATATATCCTTCACTGATCCCTTCACTACGTCTCCTAAGCTGAATAAAATCGTCTGCGGGTGGCAAGAATACAACCTTAAATACGTTATCTGATTCAAGGAGCTCAGCTGTTTGTACCGAGCTGAAATAGGAAGCAAAAATAAGCCAGATATTGTGTATACCTGGAAAAATATTGAGTCTACATTCAAAGCGTGTGTGAATGTCAGGGCAAAGACGTCGTAAACCTTAAGAACCTTTATAAACTCTTCTTAATATGGGCTGTGAATATGATTGTTTGTATGACGTTTCCGTTCACTCATACAACCACCAAATACTTAACAGTTATATTAGAGGGAATTTTAAAGTAAACAATGAGTCTTAAAGTGATAAAGCAGAAAAGCAATCCAATCTGCTAAAAAAGTCAACTGTTAAGAAGGCCTGGGATAAAAGGCGGGTCGGATCCTTTATATATATACCAACTTCAGATCCTTTTATCGGAACAACAAGGGATGGTCGGGTTGTTTTCAGATTCCGAGGAAAGACAAATTTTTATTCTGCCATTTCTCAGAGAAGGGCAATGATAGCCTGCCAACAATGTGAGTAGTTCGATAAGGGAAAAATATAGCTCTCTCTCTCTCTCTCTCTCTCTCTCTCTCTCTCTCTCTCTTTTACATAACCGGTGATATTCTAGACGGGAGAAAACAAGCAGCCAATCGGATGTGGTCTATAGGGTTTATATCAGAGAAATGGTTGAAGGTTATGGCTCCTAGAATACCACTCAAGGAAGAGCGATTGGCCTTCCGCCTGTGTGTGTGTGTGTGTGTGTGTGTGTGTGTGTGTGTGTGTGTGTGTGTGTGTGTGTGTGTGTGTGTGTGTGTGTGTGTGTGTGTGTGTGTGCTTCATTATATTTATGCTGACTCTTCAACGTTTGTGAGGGGGGAAAAAATGCCACCTCATCCTTAGATCACAGGCAAGTTTCCCATTACCAAATATTTTCTTCATTAACCCCATTTTCCTCGTCTCAGACACATCGCTAATCCCCCACGCCAATTTTTCTGGTGTTCTCTTTTCCTGTTGTCTTTTTTCCCGTTGGCTTTTTTCCTGCGATTGTCCTAAATCAGATTACGTCTGTGCCTCTCCACCTCTTCTTTTTCTCTTCCTTTCTCATTCAAGTCCACTAATGAGATTTATTTCTATCGGTGTCACTTCCTTAGTTCTCTCTCTCTCTCTCTCTCTCTCTCTCCTTTATGGCACACGATATCCACCTCCCGTTCTTTGGCACTATCCCGGGACATCAAAGGAAGAACACAGCTCCGCTTCTCGTGTGTGTACAGGTATATATTATAATGTCTTGAGTTTCGAATTACAGGATTTTGGAAAGTTAAGTTTTGATGATAATAGAACCGCCAGGAATTGTTGTTATGCCTCTGTGTTGTCCACCAGATGTGTATTATTCACTATTATTATTATTATTATTATTATAATTATCATTATCATTATTATTATTATTATTATTAAGAACTCCACATTCTGTTGAATTCTTATTGATATTGTAGATATTATTTCTTTTTTTTTGGGGGGGGGAGGGGAAGATCTAGAAGGCTGGCATTCCACGACCGTTCGAGATAGAGACTTGGAATTTTTAGGAGTGATGTATCTTGGTAGCAGGCTTCTTTTGGCAAATTTTTTCCCTAGCACTAACGCAGCACTAGTGCCCTCTATGTTATTATTATTTTTTTTTTTTTTCAGATCTTTCTCTTGTGCGTAGCAAAAACTACTGAATCGATTCGTTTTTTTTCCAATGTTCCAGCATGTACTCATCAACATTATACTGGGTATTGATACTGAGATCCAACAAATACTTTTTGAGATACTGAGGAAAATCAAAATGGCAGCCTTATGCCTAAAAGTGCTAAATCGAAAAGTATTTGGTCGATTTTGACCAAAACACGGTGAAAATGGTGTGTCATGAGTAAATATGACTTGCATAATATGAATGACCTTGACATTGATCTCAAGGTCACGAATCAAAATGCGTAAAAAAGTCTGAGTCATACTAAAGGTCCCTTAATATTAGGTCTACAATGATAACGAAAGTATTTTCATCAAGAATGTGGAGGTCTATGAATAGGCTACTGCTGCAGCAATTTCAGAATTCTAGTTATTATTAATGTTTTTTGTGTTACAGTCATCATCATCAACATCATTAGTGTTATAGTTTTCACTGTCATTATTATCATTATTATTATTATTATTCTAATGACTATTATAATTGTTATTATTATTATTATTATTATTATTATTATTATTTTTTTTTTTTATGCTCTTATTGTTGTTGTTGTGATGTGTTTATAGTGCATCTGTGAATATGAATCTATTCAATCCCGTCTCTTTTCCCTATCTTTCCACTCTCTTCAAGTATATCTTTTTTACTCCGTTCTAGATTCCGTTAGACATCTCTCTCTCTCTCTCTCTCTCTCTCTCTCTCTCTCTCTCTCTCTCTCTCTCTCAACACCGTATCATCAAACCCGCCACACTAACTTCCTCTCGCAAGTCTTTAATTTCCGCACGCAATTACCAAATTTTATTCGCATCCCGGAAAAAAAGAAAATAATGTAACATAATGAAATCGGCCAGGAGAGAGAGAGAGAAAGAGAGAGAAAGAGAGAGAGAGAACTAGGGAGCAATGAACCTAAGAAAGACGTAGGTGAGAGGGCCTTAAAACTGGATTACTGAGGATTATTTTCACCAAAGTATCTCAAGAGAATAAATAAATAAAACTTGAGGTGTATTCCACTTAAGCTGAACAATATTTTGATACTCTCTTATTGCTATACCAGATTCTTAGACACACTCTCCGCCACGATAGATAGTGAAGATTATAACTTTACTTCATACCAACACGGATACTTGTTACCGCTGTGGCACAAATCTTCGGTAGAAACAAAACTCTAACGCACCTCATCCCGAATTCAAGATCTGCGTTAAGGTGGTCTCCTACGACTCTGATGATCTGGAATATGGTAGTCTTTCTTTGGGTCCTCCTTCAGCTCTGGCCTTCTCTAGTCCAAAAGGTGTTATAGACTGGCTGATAACATTTTCCATTACCATTCGCCATACACCTACCATCCTGACATTACACGCTGTCTAATGGGTTTGAGATACCTGGAAGGCGCCGAGGACAGTAAATATATCAAGAAGGTAGTGTGATGCTGGCGCCATATCCAGTTCCCTGCCCGGCTGTGCGCTACTTAAGTTGAAGGCATTATTAACCAAGATAAGGGGAAACTCAAGCCCTTCGTCATCACCTGGTTCAGAAAGGGCAAGCTTCCGCCCTCTCGGGAAGGAGATGAGGAGGATATGAAGTTGCCTGTGCAGTTTACGGATTTTTTTTTTTTTTTCTGAGGGGGGCTGGGTATAACTGCTAGACGAAAGCAGTATTTGAAAATATACCCTTTCATCCATTTTTTTCCTTTTTTTTTTTTTTTTTTAAGACCAACCTTTTATGGTGAATAAATTAATGAAGACAATATCTTATTCCTCCAGTGCAAAGAGTCACCCCTTAACTGATTTAAATCGTTTGAAGATAGCAGGAGTAAACATGGATGACATCGTGCTAAAGAGACAAGTACCGTGATAAAGATATTGTGGCTTCTTTGCATCTCTCTCTCTCTCTCTCTCTCTCTCTCTCTCTCTCTCTCTCTCTCTCTCTCTCTCTCTCTCTCTCTCTCTCTCTCTCTCTCTCTCTCTCTCTCTCTCTCTCTCTCTGCATGACAACACTGTGGTCTTCAACCATTAATGGCCTAATCCCACGGCAGCGTAGCAGGCCATTTGGCGAAGTTGGTATTGCGTCCTCTTTGGTGATGGGGGTGATTGTGTTATGTTTATTTATCTCCTTATACTCTATTCATTTTACCTTGGCCTAGTATGACATCTCTCCATCTTAAGTGCCGACCTGTAACACGCAATTAACACTAGAATACGATGCTAGTCACGAGGAAGTGCTACGGAAAGGCTATAGAGCTGATGTTTAGCCATATTCTGCCCCTAATCTACGTAAAATAAGCTACAGTAGGATGAAAATCTGAGCCAGAGTGAGGTGAAAGGACTATAGTTTGTCACTGTACAGTAAGTCCTTTTAATAAGTCGCTATTTTTCACGTTCTTTTTGGATATTATGAAGACCATAATGAGCTGGAAAAAAAAAATGATTTTCCACTACTGCCACTGAAAATTAAATTGCCTGGAGGTAGAATGAATAAAAAGCCACAACACAGAATGAATTTAAAAAAAAATCATATAGTGTACTATTGTCTCTAGCCCAGCCATTACCGGAAGTACGCAAAATTACCACGGTTACTGCAAACAAAAGCCTCCACTCCTCACGTACTACCACCACCAGAGCTACTGCCATAACCGCTCATGCATGTGTATTCATAGTATGTGTGTATGTGGGGGCGCGTGTACGTGTGTGTGTTTGTCAGTGTACATGAGATTGTCTGTGCGTGCGTGTGTGCAATTTCAGAGGAACACTGGGAACGCGTAAGTCAGGTGCGAGATGAGAAAAATAAACAGATGTGTGGAGGTGAGGGCAAGTGTGTAGAGGAGAAAGCAGGTATGTGGAGGAGAAAGCAGATGAGCAGGACAGAAAGCACGCGTATACGAGGAGAAAGCAGGTGTATGGAGGGGAATGCAGAAGTGTGGAGAGGAAAGCAGGTGTGTGGAGGAGAAAGCAGGTGTGTGGAGGAGAGAGAGCATGTATGTGGATGAAGGAACAGATGTGTGGAGGAGAAGCATAAATATGGAGGACAAAGCAGGTGTATAATAAAGAAAGTGCGAGGGAAAAGAGGCTTGTGTGTGAAGAAAACAGTATATGAGAGAAAATCATGAGTCAGAAAGACAGGTGTGAGAGACAGACAGATGTGTGATGAGACAGGTAAGTGAGACGGAAGGACAGGTATAAAGGTCAAGGCAGGTATGTAAAAAGTAAGGCAGATGTGTAAGATTAGGAAAGGTAAGTAAGACTGAGGGCAGGTGTATTAAAATAAGAAGGGAGGATGGGATTAAGGAAGGTATATTTATGTTAAAATGAGAATGATACGTAATAGTGAAGGCAGATGTGTTGGAATAAGAATGATATGTTGGAGTAATGAACAGTGTGTGTGTGTGTGTGTGTGTGTGTGTGTGTGTGTGTGTGTGTGTGTGTGTGTGTGTGTGTGTGTGTGTGTGTGTGTGTGTGTGTGTGTGTGTGTGTGTGTGTGTGTGTGTGTGTGTGTGTGTGTGTGTGTGTGTGTGTGTGTGTGTGGGCTGATGATAATAGAAGGTTAGTGAGAGTTAAAGCAGATGTCCCGGGTGAGGCCAGGTGTAGGGACGCAGGTGTAGATAAAGACAGGTATATAGAGGGGGGGGGCAGCTGTGCAAAGGTAAGTAGACCTGTGTGTTGGGTAGAAATAATGGTAAGTATGCCCGTAAGTATGATTTATTTACTTTAACTAGGACAAAAATTAACCTCCCCGTCTTGAGTGCTGAGCTATTGCAAGAGATTAACAGTAGGGTATGATGCCAGTCACGAAGAAGTGCTATAGATAAGATGTAGAGCCATACTACTGTCTTATTCTCCCACTGAGCTGCTGGTAATAAGCTGCACCAGGACGAAAATCTCTGCCAAATTAAAATGAATGATGTGTAGGATGGGTGGAAATAATGATAGGTTTATCCGTAAAAAGAGTGATCTGAAATGAAGGAAGGTCGTGGTATTATGAGCAGTGTCCCAGGAGGCACAGGAGGTTTCGTAACACCATTTCCTTAGCGATTTACTTTGCTTACGGATCTGAATATTCAGTCAAAGCTATTTTATAACCTTCTAATATTGACAAAGTGTGTGTCAGTAACACACAAGACGATATTAAGTTGCCATCATCCCTTCATTCATCATTCTGTCCTTTTCTGCCTCATCAGGAGCGTAGGAGTCTCGGGACTAGACTACTCAGTACCGACATTTAAGGCGAGGGTAACCATCCTTACCCTTCCCTGAGTGGCATTATGTGAGCAGTAAACTACACCCTTCTTCGGATCTAAACTCCTACAGGCTCAATCTGGTTGGAGCGCTATAACCCTGTATAATACCGGGCGTCACTTGATTAAACGGTCACCAACCACCATAGTAACTGGTTTCCTGGTTTATAAGCAATAATTTGGATTATCACTTTTTGTAGAGTCACCCGAAGGCTGCACTGCACTACATCAAACGAGTGGCTGGTGGGCAACAGGGAAAATACATAGCAGAGGAGGTGTCACGAAGGATCCAAAGGCCAACAAAAATACGACCCTAAATCCGTATGCCATTATAAAAGGGGCAGAGGTCACGCCTGTTATGGTCGCTTTTTACGGCACACAGGAAATCACGCGCGAATTATCTTTTCTCCTCTTATCCCTAGGAATACAGTTGTCCGCCTATTTTCACACCTGTCAGCATAGAAGTAGATCTTTATGTAAGCCGGACGTTAATGTATCCATCCGTGTTATTGTCCTCTTCAATCCGATGGTATACTTTTAAATTTATTCTTCCGATCTCCATAGGATTTTACAACGCTCTGGAAGGGATTTTGAGACTGGAAGAGTTAGATGTATCCTTATTCAGTCCCCATCAGTCCTAAAAATCCTATCCAAGTCTTCGAGAACAATCTGGTGGTAGAGAGAATTCGAGTAAATCAGACAATACGCCACCCGATTCGAAAGACTTAATCAGGCTGGAAGTGCAGGACTGTAAACAGGCATGACGTCACTGTAGTTACCCCTTCATGCGATGACGTCTTAGTCTACTTTAGCCACCTACAGACGAAACTGCTGAACTTAGGATAAACTTAGGGATTAATGAAGGCTTATCTAAAAACTCCGGTGATATACCGGTATGTAGGTGAGTGGCACGTAGGAGTATATATTGCTATAGGCCTCAGAGAACTGGCTATGAAATCTGTGCTCAGCGTCGGATACATAACAAAAAAAAAAAAAATCTCTTTCAGGCTGTTATAGTCTTGAAACAGCAAAAATATTATAAGCAACACGACCTGTGGCTAAGTATGTGAACAGTGTAATTAGAATTGCAGCAACAAAGACGGGACTGAAAGTAAACAAGTCCTGGACGAGGCACAAACAAGAAAACTTACATCATCAATAACTCTGGGTTCATAAAAGAGAGCGGGGAGATGAGGTGACGGCAGGAGGGTATTAGGTTAGGCAGGTAAGTTAGCAGGTAAGAGGGTTCATTAGCAGTTAGGTGGGCTGGAGAGTAGGGAGATGGGTGTGTTGATGTGCGGATAGAAAGGTGGGTATGTAGGTGAATAGAGAGGGAAGTAGGTATCTGGGTAGATAGATGGGAAAATAGGTAGTCTGTGTGGGAAGGTGAATGGGTAGATGTACAGGCAGACAGGCGGGTATCTAAGTGAAAAGAGAAACAGGAAGGCAATGTGAGATGTAAGGATGTAGGGTGAAAAGAAGGGATGTAGAAACTTAGCAGGTTATTCAGGTACATTGGCAAGGAAGGAGACAAAAAAAAAGGGGGGGGGTATGCATGGAGACAGAAAAAGAGAGAGACAAATAAGGAAGCAGAGAGTGAAGACAGGCATGCTGAAAGTAAGAGGAGGAGGTGGAAAGAAAAAGAGTGCAGGAAGAACGAAAAAGGGGAGAGTTTGGGCAGACATGCAGACTAAAAGAGAAAGACAAGGAGAATGGCTGGCAGACAGTAAAAAAGCGAGTTAGAGTGGATAAGAGACTCTGAATTAAGGGAGGCAGGAAAACAGAAAGAGAAACAGACAGGGATAGAGAAAGTGGAGAAAGATGGAACGGAAGGAAGAAAAGCGTAGGAGGCAAGATTGTAAGCAGGGAGAAAAGCCAATCAAGAAGAGTGAGAGGTGCAGGGAAAGAGAGAATACTGGGAAGCCAGGCAGGAAGGGACCGGAGTGGGTAAGAGAGAGAGAGAGAGAGAGAGAGAGCAGGGGTGGAGGAAGGGCAGCAGTGAGAAATCAATCAGCCAAAGTAAAAGACAAAAGAAGAGCTATAAAAGAAATCTGAAGACTTGCTGGTCAGATGGATTACCTTACTCCTACACTACAATAACGTCTTTAAAAAAATGTTATTACGAGTATTAGTACCACCAAGCGATATTAAACTTAGGGAATGTATCTCAACTAAAAATCTCTTAGAATGAAAAGGTTAGAAACAGGCTCCACTGTATGAAAAATTACGAACAAATATTACCCTAACAGGCCAGCGAAATACCAGAGCACGGAAGGCAGGCCCGGCATCCACACTCAATACTGCATGTAATAATTCCGAAATATCTCTGGCCATAAAAGTCGTAACTAGATTCACTGACCCCTTTGATGGCGTCTCTGTTTTCTTAGTAGTGCCACGAAATTACTTTACTGAGGCGATGGGAAATTTTATTAGTGCTTGCAGACAATTTTACTGAACCTAGGGGAGATGTACCGTGGTAAAAATATTTAAAAAAAAAAAAACTCCATTACAAGAAAAGGAAAACAGAAAAATACAAGGAAATATTACCACAACAATTAGAAAAAACTATACGAAAATCAAAACAGGAAAAGTAAAAAAAATAAATAAATAAAAATAATGAGAAACAAACTCCACTGCAAGTACGTACATGAAAAGCTAAATTAAAAAAAAAAATACAAAGAAAAAAATTACCCCAACAACAAGCCAGCCAACCAACAGGAAATCAGAGGACAGGGAAGAACGGCCCGGCATCCACACTCAATATTGCATGTAAAGATTCCGAAATATTCCCGGCCGTAAAAGTCGCCACTGTAAAATACCGAGAGCAGTTCGATGAAGAATTTAACGAGGAAACTTTTACGCCACTCCCGAGTCTCTGCAATTATAATTTTGAGGAGAAATGGCCCCCTTTTTTTACTTTTATTTTTTTTTATTGTTTCGGTCACTGGTAGCATAATTACCCATGGAAAATATTTTGCGTTAATGGAAGCGAAATCGATAAGTAATTTCTGTCTGGGGGGGAGTTTATTAAATTTTGTAATTTCAACAACACCGTCCATTTTTTCCCCCCAGTAATTTATTATCAAAGATATATGGGAATTATTCTAACTAGCCTTTTTTCACCATCTACAATTATTACATGCCTCACTCAGCATCTTTACTACAACAGCGATTTTTTTTTTCTGTCTTTCCTACCCTTTGATGTATTAATTAACCCCGGAAGAATCTCTAGTAGTGGAGGGATTTAATGAAATACTTCCATTCACTCCATTCCTACAAGGACGACTTCTTTTTATCCACAGATGATTATACTGCATTCATTAGTGACCTTTCATCGTCGAGGAGTTCTAGAGCACATCATTTCTCAAGGGAAAATCGGTGTATCATTAACTATGCTATTATGAAAAATCAAACCAATATGCGAAGGGAATAAGGGTTAAGTGGTTAGGCAGGCAAGTAGGTAGATAGGTAGGCAGGTTAATAGGTAGATACTTCAGTTATGCAGTATTCTGTAAGTGTAATATTGACAAATATTTATCCTCCTCCCTCTCATCATCATCATCATTATCGTCATCCTTTTCATCGCGATAAATACATGGAAAATGTTAATTGCGAAGAATTTTCACATTCTGACTGCCAGGAATTTTCTCTGATAAACATCATCTTATGTTAATCGAAGAAGAATACCCATATGACTTCATAGCACCTAAAGGCTAAAGAGTATGTAAAGTGTTGAAGGGGGACAGATGAAGGTAGAGATGGGAGAAGGGGAGATGGAGAGATGCGGGTGGGGAGAGATAGGGAGGGTGGAAGGTTTGGGGATGGTAGAGAGGTGCATGGTGATGAAGGAAGGAGAAGGATATAGAAGGGGATGGAGGAAGATGGGGAGTAGAGGGTGGTGATGATGTAGAGATGGGGAGAAATGAGGATGGAAGGAGGAGAAGAAGGAGGCAGACCGATAAAGGAAGAGTGGGGCTGGGGAGGTGAGAATGGAGGGAGGATGGAGAGCGGTGGGGATGGGGGGAAATGGGACGATCAAAGGACAACTGGAGGTATATAGGTGTATTTTATCCTTCCCTGGAGACCTATTTCCTGTCTTCTCTCTTTTGCTCACCTCCTCCGTCCCCCTCCTCTCTCTCTCTCTCTCTCTCTCTCTCTCTCTCTCTCTCTCTCTCTCTCCCTCTCTCTCTCTCTCTCTCTCTCTCTCTCTCTCTCTCTCTCCTGTTTTAATCAATTTTCTTTACGTCCTTCCCTCTCCCTTCTCGTTATCTCTTCCAGTCGCCGCGTTTATCACCTCCCTCGGTTCTTCCAATCCTCTCAAATATTTCATTCTCTTATCTTTTTCTTCCGATATTCTCTCTCTCTCTCTCTCTCTCTCTCTCTCTCTCTCTCTCTCTCTCTCTCTCTCCACATTTCTTCTTTGATATTAAATTTCCTTCTTTATCAATTTCTCCCTCTTCTGTCTCTTTCTCCATTCTCTTCTATCCCTTCCTCCTCTGTTTCTCTTATCATTTTCTTCCTGTCCCTTTCTCTTTTTCCTCCTTCATCCTTTCTCCTCATACCTCCCCCCTCTTCCCTGCTCCTTCTTCTTCTTCTCTTCTTCCGTAAATTTCTCCCTCTTCTTCCGTCCTTCCTCTTCCTCTTTCTTCTATATATCTTTCTCCAAGTTCCTCTTCCATTGTCCCTTTGCCCCTGTTTCTCTTCCTTTCTCCTTTCCTTTCTGTGCATCTTTTTGTGTTCCTTCTTCCCTGTTCTGCCTCTGTTTCCCTCTCTCTATTTTTCCTGTCTCCATCCTTATTTTTTTCTCCTTTTCCCCCGTATTTTATTAATTTATTTATCCCTCTATCCTTCTGTCTGTTTCTCCCTATTCTTTCTCCCGTTCTGTCTGCTGTCTGTCTCATCTTTCCCTTTCCCTTCCTTTCACCCCTGCTGTCTATCTCTCAGTGCTTCTCCTCTTCTATCTTTTAATTCCTTTCACCTTTATTTTCATCTCTGCCTTGTTCACTCGTATTTCTCTCCTGTATCCGACATATTTGCCCTTCTCTTTTCAACTCCTCTTTCTATACGTTTTTATTTTTCTCCGTTTATTCCCCAGGTTCCACGTGTTTCAATCTTTCAAAGCCTTACTCTTACGTATTACTCTCTCTCTCTCTCTCTCTCTCTCTCTCTCTCTCTCTCTTTCCGTCTGTCTGTCTGCTTGAGTCTATCTGTTTGCCTGTGTCTGCGTGTCTGTCTCTGTCTTTGTCTGTCTGTCTGTTTGTCTGTCTGTCTGTCTGTCTGCTTGTCTGTCTGTCTGTCTTTGTCTCTGTCTGTCTGTCTCTCTGTCCGTCTGTCTGTCCGTCTGTCTGTCTGTCTGTCTGTCTCTCTCTCTCTCTCTCTCTCTCTCTCTCTCTCTCTCTTTGTCTGTCTGCTTAAAGTATCTTTTTGTCTATGTCTGTGTCTGTCTCTGTCTTTGTCTGTCTGTCTGTCTGTCTTTGTCTCTGTCTGTCTGTCTGTCTGTCTCTCTGTCTGTCTCTGTCTATGTCTCTATCTGTCTGTCTGTCTGTCTGTCTCTCTCTGTCTCTCTCTCTCTCTCTCTCTCTCTCTCTCGCTTTTCTTTTCCGATCGTGTTCTTTGGGCATTCTTCCTTTTTTCTCTTCTTCATTCTTCTTCCCTCCCCTCACAAATCTCCATCATCTTTTCGATTATATTTTCACCTTAATTCCCTTCTCTTTGTTTCCTTCATTTTTCTCTCATCTTTTCCTTCCTCTCTGCTTTCTCTTCAACCATCATTCTCCATCTTCTTCTTCCTCTTTATTTTTTTTTTTGGTCCTCTTTCACCATTTCAAACCATCGTGTTTCTTTTTTATTTCTTTTTATTTACTGACGCAGCATTATATAATTTCCTCCTCCTCATATATACTATTTGCATTTAATCCTCTTTCTAACTTCCATTATTTCACAATTTTTTATTCTTGGGTCTTCTTTATTAATTTCTTTCCCTTATTTTTCATTCAATAATTTTTCTTGTCATTCTACCAGCGTATTTGGTTTCACTGTGCTCTCTCTCTCTCTCTCTCTCTCTCTCTCTCTCTCTCTCTCTCTCTCTCTCTCTCCACACGCTCCTCTCACCTTCCTAACCTGTCCATAAGCCGTGCACCTGGCCTGCCTTAGGGCCTCTTGGGACGAACTCTCAACTCGAGGGAATTAAAAACTTGGCTCCATTAGCTTCGGACTCACTTGGGTACACAACACCACTGACAACACCACTGACAACACCAATGACAACATCAATGACAATACCACCGACGACACCATTCACAACATCACTGACAACACCACTGACAACACCAATGACAATACCAATGACAATACCACCGACGACACCATTGACAACATCACTGACAACACCACTGACAACACCACTGACAACACCACTGACAACACCAATGACAGCACCAATGACAATACCATCGACGACACCATTGACAACATCACTGTCAACACCATAACAATACCAGTGACATCACCATAACAATACTCCTTAGCGATTTATTTTGCTTGTTACACTTTCGTAATCTCTGTTTCTTGTATCGTTTTAATATCAAGTTCGCAACATTAACATACCAAAGGATATTGAGCTGTAATGTGCAGAATAAATCGCTAAGAAAGAGATGCCAAGAAATTCCCAAAGCCATTTAGGATACGATTCAACGATGCTTCAGTACCAGCCTAAACTACAACTCACGAAACTCACCACACACACACACACACACACTTACCATATGCACTTCGCCCTCGCAACATACTTCACTGAAAGATC
>NC_137024.1:54331651-54371651 GCF_032717465.1 Coenobita brevimanus | reverse complement strand
GGGGAGGGAGCGACAGACGACGTATGAGAAAGAGGGAAAGAGAGAGACTTTGAGGGAAGAAAGGAAGAGGGGAGAGAGAATTGGAGTACGAGAACAAAGGAAGAAGAGGAAATGAAGGAGGGAAGGTAGGAGGGAAAGACACAAAACAAGATCGGGAGAAAGAAAGCGAATGAGGGAGAGAGTGAAGAAATGGATGTGAGAGAAAATCGAACTCTTTTACTATGACAGTTCTTTGTTAAGCTGAATAAAATCGTTTGAGAGAAGCTTGATTCAGACGAGTGAGTAAGCTATTGTAAAGAGGAGGTTTCGAGAGACAGCTTATAGCCTCTTGAGTGCTAGAGATTATTTCAAAGCTGAAGGAAATCGTCTTTGTGTATCTTGAATCGATGAGGAAGAGGCCATTGATGTGAAGGCGTTAAGACAATTATGAGGAGAAATATAAACCTTCTAGAATAACTTCAGAGGATATGGAGATGCAGAGGACGTGGAAAAACATAACTCACACACACACACACACACACACACACACACACACACACAACGGGAGATAAAAGAGGAGAAGACGAGGAATTAGGAGAGAATAATCCAGAAGGAAGAATATCGAGAGTGGGGAAAAAGAATGAGCAAACAAAACCACAAACAGGAGAGATAAAAGGAAATTGAAAGTGGAATAATAATCAAGAAAGAATCACTATTGAGAAACATTAAGAAGAGAAATAAAAACCAGTACAGATGCAAACAGAAAGACATAAAAAGACGCAATAAAATAGGAACGAAAAAATACCGTGAAGGAGTATGGAAGAAGGCTGAAAAGGACTAAAAAATCAGCCGAACACAAAAATATAAAAAAACAGAAATAACAAGTCCAGTAATTAAAGAGAAAGTGTAGGGAGAAAAATTCGAACAGAGGACTCAAGCCTTTACCACAGGAAACAAGAGAAAAATCAGGGAACTGGAAATTTTATAATCAGGACGAATAACAGAGAGGAGAGAGGTTACGAGAAAGGGAATGAAGAATACGAAATGGTGGAAACAAATATAGCAAGTGAAGCGATAAAGAAAAATAACAAATAATATAAAAACCCTTGCAGGTCACTCCATAAAGCACATACCCGCCTTCACACTTAGCTTGTCGAAGTTTACAGTACTCAAACTGGTGTGGGTTGCATCATTAAATCCACACTATGCCCACTATTTTTAGAGTCTTGTTTGTCTTATCCATAGTGTTGTACCTTAAAAGTCTACGAGTATCCTGTTCAGTTTCGCATTTGTTTATAATGATGTAAAATGGATAGTACTTCTCTGTTTTGTCTTTCACGTACAGTATTCCACACATGAACCTGGGACGGGATCAATGTAGGCTACATCAGATGTCTAGCCACACTTTCCGATATTCATGCAACACAGTTACTCGGCCACTTCTTCTATACCACTTTTACGCTTACTTGGCTTAAAATTGCCATCTCCCCATCTTAAGTATTGAGCTGCAACATGAGATTAACACTAGAATATGATGCAAGACACAAAGATCTGCGATGGAATGGATGTAGAGCCATTGTAATGTCTAATTTTGTCACTGAGCTACGTGAAATGAGCTGCAAAAGGACAAAAATCTAAGCCAAGTTAAGGTAAAATTACAATAGTAGTTGGTAACCTGGTTCACTCATGTTACTGCCATCAACAAGAACATGGACACGTTACAGATGTTTGGTGTCCCAGCTCCCACACCTCTGCTACACACTGATGCTGTACAATGTTCAGATATAGCATTCCGTACAAGCTTTCGCTACAGTACCATCATTAAACTTCAGCCACTTACTTTTTGGATTATGAGGACAATTAGGGTGTTTTAAAAAAATAGAAAAATTCGAAATGTCTGTAATTATTATTTTTTTTTGTTTACCCTACACTGTTTTCCTTTTCAGTTTTTGATACAGGGATAAGATTATTCTGTAAAAGTGAAGTAGAAGCTTCCAGAGAAAATGGTTTTCACAACAGAGAGTCAATATCGTCCTTCGTCGGTTCTGTCGTGAGTTCAGTGTTCATACATGAGATGCATCTAAGGATCATAATATGGTGAGGATTGCCAGCCAGTTTGAGAGCAAGGGTACCGTCCATAGCTAAGGGCAACAGGGGATATCAAACATAATTCACAAAGACGCAAGCCAACAATGATGCTGTGTGCGACTCAGTCATCGGATGGCCAAAGAAGTCAAATCCCCACTGCTCCCAAGAACTGGGACTGTCTGCCTCAAGTGTGTGGCTTATAATGAAAAGTGAGCTGAAGATGTTCCTTTGCATCACACCTGTTAGGCATAAAGGAACACTTGCCGACATGTAAAAGAGGCAAGTCATGTAAGAAAGGCTCAGCGACAGGCTGGAGCGTAACCCAGGCTGGATCAACCAGACCTGGTTCTCAGGCAAGACACACTTTTATCTCATTGGTGCCAACAGCAACAAACATAGCAACGTTTTCTGGGGCACTGAGCCACCTGACGAGATCACTCAGAGGCAGCTGAAGGGCCCAATGGTCATTGCATTAATGACCTACTATGCTAGGGATGCAGCGGTAGGTCCCTATTGGTTCGAAGAAGGTGGTCAGAGTGACAGTGAACGCTGAACATTACCGGGAGGTCACTGGTCAGTTCTATGCTGGCTTAAGCGCAACCCTCACTGCAGGTCAGCTCCGTATGACATGGCTTGTGCAGGATGGGGCTGCACCTCACACTGCAAATGACACGATTGTCTACCTGCACACGCTATTCAACAGCCGCCACATTGCCCACGGCACCACCAATGAGTTGTCCCCTCACTACCACGACTTCAACCCGTAGGACTTCTGGTTTGGTTGGCGGTCAATACCTCTGTGTACGCTGACTACCTCGCTACACTGGCCCACCTCAAGATTGATGTGGCCGACTCCGTCCAGCAAGGCTCACCTGGGACTCTGAGGAAGGTTGGCCGGAATTTTGGGGTCGGAATCAAGGCGTGTTTCAGTTGCAGCGGCGCACATATCAAGAACGTGAATTACACGAAACATGCACAAATTTGCAAAAATGTCATGATGTATACTTTAGGTAAGTATTCAGATCAATACTATATGTGCTGCCATTGTCTCAGAATATGTGAAATCCTTCCACTTTTTCTAATTCCTTGTAGACAGACAGAAAGGCAGACAGACAAACAATTGAACAGACTTACAGACAGACGGACAGACAGATAAACAGACAGACAAACAAGCGGACAGGCAAACAAACTGACTGACGAACATATAAACAAACTGATAGGCAGATGAAGAAATACTGTAGACAGACAAATAGATAGACAGAAGACCTAACGGACAGTCAAACAGGGGAAATAACAGAACCTCGGATGCCTTTAAAAAATGAGTTAACAAGAGAAAATTATAACAAAAACTGATGTTAAGTAAACCGAAATGGTGGAAGGGAAAAAAGGGAGCAATTTTTAAAGTAAACGAACAGAGCAAATAAATGACCAGACCAAAATAGAAGACAAAGGAGAACGAAAGAGAAACACGGATGAATGTGAAGAATACTAATTGGGAAAAAATAAGAAGAATTAAAACCAAATATAGTGGTAGGTAAGGGCGCTCACCATTCTCTCACTCGATGTAGTGCTGCTCTCGGGTGACTACCCTTTCCTCTCTTCTTTCCTTCTTTCCTTTCTTCCTCTTCTGTCTTTCTTTCCTTTATGCTTTCCTCGTTCTTCTGTCTACGGGAGACTCTACACTGAGTGACAAGCTAAATGGCTTCCTGTACACCAGGAAACCATTTACTACGCTGGGTGGTAACCATATAACCAAATCATGGCGCCTGGTGGTTTAGTGGGTAATTAAGGCGCTTAAATAGGATTGAGCCGTTGCAGGTTTATATCTAAGGGGTGGTTGGGGTTTATTGCTCACGTAATGCCACTCGGGCTGGTCACTCTCATCTTAATTGTCAGAGCCAACTTGCCTAGCCCCGGGCTCCTACGCTCCTCACGGAGCAACACTGGATGAGATGATGAATGAATGAATGAATAATCAAAATAAATTAAATAATAAGAAAACATAAGGAAAGGAACAGTGAGACAAAGACGGCATTGATAAAGACTTTACCCTTTCAATACGATGATGTCTTCTGTATATTATTCATGCTATCTCCAGACGATTTTATTCAGCCCAGGAGAGCTTATTGGCACTGGAGGGGTTGACTATTCAGGTAGACATCATTATCCTGTCTCACTAAGGTGATGCTGAGGCGAACACTTTTAGTTGGTGGCACCGACATGACCAGGCGGCTCCAGTGTATGGCTATGAAAACGTCCCTCAACTACTTCCCTATCCCCAGAAAGGAGGATGGTGGACTGCAAGGGCAATTAAGCCTGCAGTCCACTGGGTTCATGGTTTGGATGAGCTTGGGGACACAACAACAACAACAACAACGACAGTGATGCTCTTCTAAAAAAAAAATAATAATAATAATACCAGCAAGAATGTTATCATAAATTCGATATTCTCAAGCTGAAGGGGTTAAATAAAAAACATGGGGAGAAAAATCAATAACTGGGAATAAAAACCAAGGAGACGATGCGATGAAGGACGAAAGGGAGGGATGGAATATAAGAAACGAGAGAGGGAGAAAGACAATTAATTAGGCAAAGGAGAATGATGGATTATGTGAAGGGAGAGTTGGAGTGCTGTGTGTGTGTGTGTGTGTGTGTGTGTGTGTGTGTGTGTGTGTGTGTGTGTGTGTGTGTGTGTGTGTGTGTGTGTGTGTGTGTGTGTGTGTGTGTGTGTGTGTGTGTGATTATGTGGACAGACAAGAGAGGGGAATGAAATGAATTACTCCTCCTAGATCCTTGACCGAATTGCTTACCACATTTCTGACCCAGGTACCATCTAGGTGTGTGTGTGTGTGTGTGTGTGTGTGTGTGTGTGTGTGTGTGTGTGTGTGTGTGTGTGTGTGTGTGTGTGTGTGTGTGTGATTATGTGGACAGACAAGAGAGGGGAATGAAATGAATTACTCCTTCTAGATCCTTGACCGAATTGCTTACCACATTTCTTACCCAAGTACCATCTAGGTGTGTGTGTGTGTGTGTGTGTGTGTGTGTGTGTGTGTGTGTGTGTGTGTGTGTGTGTGTGTGTGTGTGTGTGTGTGTGTGTGTGTGTGTGTGTGTGTGTGTGTGTGTGTGTGAGTCAGACATCAAACACCCTGGAACACAGCCGAATGACACACACACATCACAGAAGTTCCCCCTTACAAAAACTTCCCGACGTGAAAATATCCAATAACTGCGAGGAATTCTACGCCCACTGCTCAGCCAAAGAGAAAAAAAAAAGAAGAAAATAGAAAAAGCGAGATAGAAAAAAAAAAAGAGGGAGAAACAAAAGAAAAAGTAGTTGGGAACGTAAACAAAAGAGCCAACAAAATCCAAAGAATCAATATTATGATTTTATTTATTTTTTTATTCATGGTTCTCCCTGACGGTTTTCTTCAGCTTAGAGGGACTTTATTAACGCCTTTAATGTACGATATCTCTCCTGAATTAATAAAAATTGTTTGTAGATGGGAATATTACTACTACTACTACTACTACTACTACTACTACTACTACTACTACTAATAAAACACGTCCTCCAGCTAAATGAATCAACCGACTGACGCCTTCAGTCCGATGACTAATTTTTCATTCATGCTAAACCAGACGATTTGTGCAGACGAAGGCCATGTCTAACCCCCCCTCCTTAAGTTTGAAAAGTCTCTCATAAGGTAAATAAAATCGTCTGGAGGAAATAAGAGTGAATCAAGAAACGCGTCATCGTCTTGAAGGAGTGGAAGTGTGAGTTGGTAATTTAGTATATACTGAGCCCGGAATAGCAGTGATGAAGCTTAATTACAAGGCAGTGGATCTAGAAGTGGCGGAGAATTACTGGTGCTTTGGACAGAACGTGAGGGTTAAGAGGCATGGTAGGGGAAAGGAAGAGGGAGAAACCAGAGGGAAGTGGAGAAGGAAAGGGAGAGAAGAGAGGTTTTAAAAGAGAAGAAGAAGAGTCTAACAGAAGGAGAGAAGTGATCTGAGGAGTGAGAAAAAAAAAAAAGAAGAGCAGAGACAAGACAAAGAAGGAGCACTGAGAGAGAGAGAGAGAGAGAGAGAGAGAGAGAGAGCAACACTCGCATCCACAAATTAAAGGCCGAACTTTAGACTTTGTCCTTTAACCTTGCCCTTCGACTGATTGCCTTCCATATCGAACGCTTCATTATTGTCTGAACCTTGACACTCCCAACAAGATGGTCTAAATCAGATCAAAACTAAGCTGACGTTGACCTTTGACCTTTTCTTATGACCCTGACTTTTGACGTATTGTTGACACACACACACACACACACACACACACACACACACACGTCAAGCAACCCGCTCCTGGTTTGCGGGCGCGGGTGTAAGCAAAAAGAAACAACTCTGTATCTCTCCACACGAAAAACAAAAAAACTACGACGCCTAAACAAGGGAAACACCAGGGACGGAGGAACGGAAAGAAAAGTGGAAAAGAAACGAAACGAGTGGGAACCAGAAAAATTGGAAAGGAAAAAAGAAGTGGACATGCAAACAGGCTCCAGAGAGGGTGAGGAAACGAAGGGAGGAAGGAAGGAAGGAAGGATGAGAAGAAGGAAAGGAGGAGGAGGAGGAGGATAAAAGGGAAGAAAGTAGGGTGAACAGGAGGGGAAGGAGACTGGGAAAGTTGATGGTGAAGGAATGGCATTATGACGAAGACGCGGAGAAGGAGGGGGCATGAGCAGAAGGAAAAATAAAAGGAGATGGAGGGAGAAGAGAGGAAAAAGAAGGAAGAGGAGGAAATAAACAAAGGGAAAGCAGAAGTAGGAGGCACATGAGATGAGGGAAACTTAAAAGACGGAGGCAGATGATAATGATGATGATGATGATGATGATGATGATGACTGTGAGATGTGGGCCCGTAGACTTACCATCAGGATTTCAAGTTGATCTTAAAGACTCCATATTACAACAGGATGCTTCACTGGGAGCTTAGATGTTACATCCACGGAATGTAGTTGATCTCTCACTCTCATACAGTATTTCAGGGAACAGGTAGAGAATTTCCTTTGTGTGTGTTGCCCAGTGTCACAACTACACTGTTTACAAATAGAACTGTCTCTCCAGCAGAATTTGCAAGAAATCTGCTTGCCTCAGCCTGATTCAGGAAGCCCACGGGTTCATCAGGAACAAGACATCCGTTCTCATATTCGTTCATGATGATGATGATGATGATGATGATGAGGAGGAGGAGGAGGGAAAAAAATGAGGATGATGAGGAAGAGGAGACGGAGATATGGAGGAGAATGAAACTCAAGAGATGAGAGTAGGAAAGAACGAATACAGAAATGGCGAAAACAGATGAACGAATAGAAATATAATAAAAGAATAATATACAGCGAAAGAATAAAAGACTGCTTAAAGTAAACAAGAAGTAGAGACAAGATAAAGTAGAAGACAAAGAAAATAATTAAATACGATTATGGAAGGACCGTCTAGGAAAGAGGAAAAATAATTCAACATCTAAAAAAAGACAGCGGATCCAAGAAGAGATCAAAGATAAGACAAAGGAAAGGAAAAAGAAAATGTGAGACGAATAAAGGAACTTGGTATTTAAGAAGGAAACATGAGGAGCCGGAGCTGTATGAAAAGTGAAAGAGAAGAGGAACAGGAGATCCAAGAAGAGGGAAAGAAAGAAAGACAGAAAGAAAGAAATAAGATGCCAAAAGACGAGGAAGAATAAAAGGAAATGCTACTGATGATGATGGAAAGAAGTACGACAGGAAAAGTGAAGATGCAAGGAAGACAGTATACGAGAAGAGAGAAAGAAGAAAAGACAAAATAATGGAAGAGGGGCGGACGGAAGCATGTCATTAGAGACGGGGAGAGGGAAAAAAGACAGCATGATAGAAGAGCAGAGGATGAAGAGATGGCACAGAGATGGAGAGAGAGAGAGAGAGAGAGAGAGAGAGAGAGAAATGAGATAGTATCATGGAAGAGAAAAGGAGAAAAATGATGTAATGGGAGGGGGGGGGGAAGAAGAGATTATTTAACAGAAGAGAGAATGAAGATGGCAGGGCAATATGGAAGAATGGAGGAAAAGGATATCCTACACTAAATGAAGAGAGGCAAGAAAAAATAAATCACTAAAGAGAGGAGGAATAAGAGAATGAGGAGAGTAAGGCTAAAGAGGGCCAATAAGAGGAAAAGGAAGAGAATAAGAGCAGAGAAAAGCAAGAGGTACGATTGTCCTTAATGCTCAGGTTTATAATGAAAGAGAGGAGGAAAAAGAGGATGAGGAGAATAAGGGTGAAGAGGAGGAATAAGAGGAAGGGGAGGAGAGTAAGGGTATGGAAAAACAAGAGGTGAGATCGTCCTTAATGCCGTGGTTTAAGGAAGGTAAAGCCTGGAGCCCCTCAGTGTGGCGTGTCCTGGGGGAAGGTGCGCAGGAAATGCCACTTCGACAGGTAAAAGCATCGTAAAGACACATTTTATGCCGAAGTTAGATTACCAGATAGTGGAAGTGTGTGTGTGTGTGTGTGTGTGTGTGTGTGTGTGTGTGTGTGTGTGTGTGTGTGTGTGTGTGTGTGTGTAATACGAGACAGAGACAGACAGTAATGATGCGGTGTCTAACTAACCAAGGTGATTAGATTACTGCCCAATGAAGATGGTAATTATGATGGATGTAAATCAGGCTATTAGCATACCTTGACTGGCAGCAGAGGTGATGGTCATTAGGAAAAAAGGGAGCTCTAATGATAGCTATTAACGCATTAGTTGTGGAGGTCGTAGTACTGAGGATCTGGTTAAGTAGTAGTAGTAGTAGTTTCCATGGCCCCTCCCCCATAGGTAATTCATCCACCTCCTACTCACCTGTATTAAAAATGATGCCTACCCACCTGTTCCCTTTGCCCTTCCACTCGTCCATTACCCCATAATAACCTGCTTCAATAGTTCCCCCACCAACCCTACTTATCCATCTCCTCTATTTCCTCCCCCTCTCATCTCCTCCATTTTTCCTTCAACATATATATACTATTATTACACCCTCACCTGTTCCCACCTGCTGTTCCACTCACTCACTATTCCATATCTTTCTTATCTTTCCCCTATCCACCCACTGAACAATGTCAAACCCTCACCTATTCCTTCCTGTCCTGCCACTCATCCAATCCCCCAAATAGGACTGTAATTTCACTCATGTATTATCATTTATTCCTATCTGCTTTTCCAGATATACATTCACTCATAGCAATATCATAGCATCTCCCTACCTGCTCGCATCTCCCCTCCCATTCACCCACTTCCCCATTATCAACTCTCCCATCCATCCCACCCCCATTTCCACGTAGTTAACTTCCCCCCACCGTTACCTCCATCACCCCCACCCCAAAGCAACACAGTAATTACTCCTATTTTTCCTGGCATGGTGTTCGCACGAGTAATTAGTCCAGTTAAAGTTCTGACGTGGAAGCTTACCCGTAAAACTGTGCGACGTAATAGCATCAGGTTGGGTTACGGGGGGAGTGGGCTGGAAGGGGATGGGATGGATGGTTTTGTTGTTATTTTCGTGCGTGGTGGTGGTGTGGTGGTGGCTGGTGTGTCTTGTGGGTTGTGGTTGCTGTTGCGGATTGTTATTGTTATTATTATTAGTATTAGTATTAGTATTATCATTATTATTATTATTATTATTATTATTATTATGAAGGAAGAAGTAGGCAGCACTCACTTGATGTAGTGCTGAATACTTCTTGCTTCACCTTTATCATTCGTTTTCTTTGCCTTCTTCTTTTCTTGTTTCTCCCCTCTTTCCTGTCACTTTTTACTGCTCTTCTTTCCTTTTCAGGGGGCTTTATATTAAGTGACAAACCTAATGGTTTCCTGTAGACCAGGAAACCATTTACACCGCTGGGTGGTGACCATACAGCCAACCTATACGTGTTCCCTATGTTTCAACAGGGGGGTTGGCGGAGGGTTAGTGCCCCTCCCCGTAATTCAACTAAATGACATACAGCCAACATTTACTGGATTATGGCGTCTGGCGAAAGATAGATAGACTATTAGTTGTGGTAGTATCATCATGATAATGATAATAATAATAATAATTACATCGTCATCATCATCATCATCATCATCAAGATACTGTTTTTACCATTACTGAATTTTTCACGTTTATCTTCTATAACCAGTCTAAATAGCCTAATCCCTGCCCTCTGCGGTCATGATATTAGCTGCAGGACAAGACTGGATGATGGACAGGTTGAATATAATAATAATAATAACAACAACAACAACAACAACAACAGTAGTAGTAGTAGCAGTAATACGGATAGAGTAGTGGAAATGAAAAGATTAGGACAGAGGAGAGTGGAGAATGATCTGTTGTTGTTCCTGTTATTGTTGCTGCTGATGTTGTCTTCCTCTGTTTTTGTAGAGGTGGCAGCTGAGGAGAAGATTGTGAATTGGTCTTAAACTGCTGCCTCTCCAGTTACTGCTATAATCTTTTCTTTCATTCTTTGACTTTCTTCTTCTTCTTCATCATTATCATCATCATCTTTTTTTCTTCTTGTTCTTCTTCTTCATCTTCTTCTATTTTCTTTTTTACAGTGGAGATGGTTGAGGTGGTTCTATCATTCTTTTTACTCTATCCTCTGTGTTTCTCTCTCTTTTTCATTTCTCTCTCTTTCTGGTGTTTTTTTTTAGCGTTTTCTTTTCTCTGTGATGCTATTGGAGGTCCACACCAAAATTAAGCTGCAGTGGGACGTTCTTTTCTCTATTTCACACCTTCTTCCTTTTCTGTCATCTTTCGTTTGTCTTTCCTTGTTCTTTTCTTTTCTTCTCTTTTCTTTTTTTCTTTTTGTTTGTTGGTTGACGTGCAGGTGTAGGAGGTTCACACGGTCATAAAGCTGAACTGGGAGGCTGGACGGAGGCTAGACTCTTTCCACTACCACTACCACCACACCACACCACTCCACACCACACCACCACACCTGACAATTTTACTCAGTCTGCAAGAGATGGATCGCACTGAAGAAGTTAAGAATATTGCAATAACACACACACACACACACACACACACACACACACACACACTGCTGAGCCATGAATTCTGTTCCAGCAGTTTTCATATTGGTGCTTAAAAAACACACACACACAAACACACACACAAACTTTCTTCGAACAGATTTTTGCACTCATGATGTTTGTATGGCTGGCTGCATTAGGTTAATTTCTCTCTCTCTCTCTCTCTCTCTCTCTCTCTCTCTCTCTCTCTCTCTCTCAGTTCAAGCAAACTGCACACAAACCGGAAGTAATATGAACAACTCCTCTTGGTGTAATACGGTATAATAATGTATGTAATTTATTCCGTTTCATTTTTCACACATTATGCAAAACTAATTTGGATGATTACAACTGGATTAGCCCCATCAGAGCCACACCTGCCTCTACCTCCCCCTCCCCCTCCCGTCGTGGTTAATTAGGAAAAAAGGAAACCAGATGGGACAGTCCTCTCAAGTTTCCTCACAGTTTTCCCTGATTTATCGTCTAACTTCGACTGTCTCTGTCTTCTTTCCACCCTCTTGCACAGACCCCCAAGACAAGACCGAATCCTGTTCATTTCTCGTTTCAATTTTCCCTGTCTGTTCCTCTCTTCTTGCACGAGCCTCCAACCTGCAGAGATTACTTCAGCAATTGCAAAGCTAGGGATAAAGTTACACTAGCAACATTATCTCCCTATCGGCTTTTCCCTTCCTCCTTATCTACAGTGCCTGCACAAGCCTCTGAACTACAGCAATCATCTCCAGCAGTTGCAAAGTTTAGGATGAAGTTGACTGTGGCAATGGAATCACCTAATGAGACGATGTTCCCTCCAAAGATAAATAATAATAATAACAATAATAATAATAATAATGATAATAATAATAGCCTGCTGGCAGCAAGAATAATACGCTGACATCGCAGTGAGACGAGAGATTTTCTTTGTGGACAATAATTTCTGAGAGATATTGCCTCACATTTATTACCTAAGTATTTTGCTGTCTTAATACATGTGTGCTTAGATAATGTGATTCGCAGTGTTTTTGTACTATGGGCGTTTGACTCGAGGTACACCAAACTGTAAAAGACGAAAAAAAAAAAGTGGATTTTAAAATATGCTTGCCTTTATTCTCAGCGACGTTACTAATCCCAGACACTGGTCGGAAAAGAGGTGCAGTAAATCTAAACTTTCTCCGCTTGAAATAGACCTGAAATTCCCTTCGCTTCATCTTGAATGCTGACCTGTAACCAGAGATTAACATTAGTATATGGTAATAGTCACGAAGAAGTGCTATAACAAGGATATACTGCCGCAACAGTGTCTGAATCTGTCACTGAGTTCGGGAAGTAAGCTGCCAAAGGACGATAATCTCCGGCAAAATTTAGATGGACGACCTATAGTCATAAAATCTCCCTTTCAGAATCCTCCAGCACAATAATATCATCCATTATCTCTTTTGGTCCCTATAGTTGCATCCCAGCCAAAATCTTCCCAAAACTAGGGGTCAGTGGCCTCTGTCGGTGGCTGGAGGTCTGAGGAGGGAAGGGACCACATATCAGGTAAGGGAATTTGGGGGAACCATCTTGAGCAAACTTACGTGGAGTTTACTCGGAAAGATTTCACTTCATGTGGCAAACTTCGAAGCCAGCTGAGAATACCTGGATCCAGAATGGTAAAAAATTGTGAAACTGTGTGGTACGTCAGCAGGAAGTAATTTTTTTTTCCTGTCATAGTTATTAATACTTGGACCCAGGAAGTTTGATATTATGTTATGCTAAGATATTTTTTGGTAGTTTATTTAGCATACAAACTCTGTGGAAATGATGTACATAATTTACCTGACTCCAGGACAACTTTCAAACCCCATTAATAAACATGCATACGGTCCTAACGGGGTCTTTCCTGTTATGAAGAACTGCGCTTCCGTTCTGACACCCTGCCAAGGCGAACTGATTCTTGTTGGAAACTTCCTCTCAGTCAGCATTTTCCCCGAAGATGGGTAACCGTTCCAAATTCTCCGAACATCGCCATTGCCTTACCCTCACTTATTTTCATCTCCTTGAATCTATCTTCAAGGGGACGGGTTTGAAACATTCTGCTTCTCATATTCTCCTTCCTGATTGCCAGTGTGGGCTCCGTCACAGATGATCCACTGACAATCTTCGTATATGTCTCTCAGCTTCCTGATCTTTTTTTTTTTTTTTTTTCCGGCGAAACTTTTTTTTGTGTTTAAAGCCGATAACCATCTACAATAATCTCAGAATCCTACGAGGCACCCGGTAGCGTTGCAGGTCTGGTATTGTCCAATATGACGATTATAATTGGTTTTGTCTTAGTTACCCATATGGCTGAATGTTCCTGGTTAAAATCTTTCAAGAAAATTGCTTCTGATCTTTTGCTGTGCAGTGTCTCTCCCAAACATAACAAAAAATCCGTTGCAAGTAACAGAATATAATTCGAAAGTCGTCATCGTACTGGAAGACGCCAACTGAGACTAGAAACCCGCGGGTTTAAAAGGCCGTCATTCTTGACTGCCATCCACCTCAGAATCCTGGCGAGCGTTCAGGAAGGGGAGGAAACAAATTAGAGGTAGTTAAGAATAAAATACAAAAGTCCCCCATGGTCTTAGAAGATGCTAAACGCGACTAGAAACCCCAGCCAGCTAAGAGGCCAACAGTGCTCGCTTCAGGCCAAGTGCAACTCCTAGTGGGCGATGAAGGGAAGGAAGAAGTTGCCAAAGACCAACACATCTGGGACGGAGCCAAACAAAGGGAGGGTCGACGGGGAACAAGTTTTAATGGAGGAGTTTCATTAGTGAGTGAAGTAGTGGTGGTCGGGGCGGGAGGAAGAGGTCTGAGGTGAGTAAGGAGGAAATATGCATGAGAGAAGGATGGAGGGAGGAGAGAGGATGGGGAAGAGAGGAAAGAAGAGGTCTGAAGTACGTAAGAGGAGATATACTTGAGAGGAAGATGCAGGGAGGAAAGAGAATGGGAAGGAAAGAGAGGAAGGAAAGAGGAAATAAGAGGACTGGGGTAAGTAAGTGAGGAAATATGCTTGAAAGAAAGAGGAAGAAAGAAGGTGAATGAGGAAGAGAAAGGAAGGAAGAAGAAGTCTGAGGTATGTAAGACAGAAAATAAACGTGAAAAAGGAAGGGAGGAAAATGAATGGGGTAGAGAGGGGGGAAACGGAGAGCAATGAAATAGAGGTTTGAGGGAAGTAAGGAGGTAAATGCATGAGAGGAAGAGGAAGGGGGATGGGACGGAAGTAGAAGGAAGTAAGAAGGGGGGGGATATATATATGAATGGAGGAGGAGGAGGAGGGGGGGTGGAGAAGGAAGCGGAAGGAAGATGAAGATGGGAAGCTGGAGAGAGAAGGAGGAAGGACAAATTCTGCAACACATTTCACGAGGCGTCTCAGTTATGTTTGTCATATTATTTCCTAAGTCCATAAAAGCGACACAGAGAATCCTCCTTTTCTCTACTAGTGTAAATAGAGAGTAATATTGCAGACGATGATGGGGATGTAAACGATAAGGAGAAAGAAGGGGAAAGGGAGAGGGAGAGGAAGAAGGGAAGGGAGTAGGAAAGTTGAAGTGAATAGAAGGATTAAAATAAGGGGGAACTGTGTATGAGAAGGAACAGGAGGAAGATTAAGATGTAATAAAAGGGAGAAATGTAACCGATAAAGGGGAAGAACACATTAAGAGAGAGAAGGAAGGAGGGGAGAAGCAGGAAGGTCTGTGGGATGAAAGAGAGAAGCTAAACAAGAAGATATATAATGCATGAAGAAAGAGTGGAATTAGTGTCAAGAGAAAGGAGTAATAATATAAAAGTGAGAGAGAAATAAAAAAGAGAAAAGAAGGAAGGAGGGATAGAGGAAGGAAGGGAGGTAGGAAAGAGAAATGGAGGAATGAAAATAAGATAAACAAGAGGAGAAATATGAGCAAAGGAGGAAGACAGTGAGGAAGAGGCTTGGAAACAGTGCAAATAAGAACACTAGTAAAATAATGGTTGAGATTAAAGAAAAAGAAGGAGAGGAGGAGCGTTGGGAAAGAAAGTGAGGGATAAATGGGCGGGGGAAGAGACAAATAAAACAAACAAGATATGAAATACACAAAATATAATGGCAATGAGTAAATAACCTTAAAGGGAGGAAAGGAGAAGAAAGGAGAGGAAAGAAGAGAAGTTGAGAGGAGAGAGGAAGGGAGGGAGAGAGGGAGGTAAGTGGAATTGAGGAGAGAAATTAGGATAAACAAGTGGAGAAATATGCAAGTAGGAGACAGGAAGGATAGGCATTAGTCCAAACACGAGAAGGAGGAATATGCATGAAGTCGAGGCGGAAAACAAGGCACAAGGGCAAGCTGGATGGAAGGAGGGAGAGAGGGAGGGAGGAAGAATCGAGAGAGTATGTGAGAAAAATTATAAAAGGAGAGGAAAGGCAAGATGAATATGAGAGAGAGAGAGAGAGAGAGAGAGAGAGAGAGAGAGAGAGAGAGAGAGAGAGAGAGAGAGAGAGAGGTACATGATTAACAGGGTATATGTATGAACCGGAAAAGTAATGAAAGAAAAGAACGAAAAGACAATAGGAGAAAGGGGAGGTAGGAAGTATGTAAGAGAGTTAAAATCAATATGAACAAGATTTGTACATAAAGTCGTGAAATAATGAAGGAAAAAAAAGAGATAAGCAAGAAAGGAGGAGAGTGAAAAGAGGGATGCACGCACAAATTGAGACTAGACTTAATCTTAGTGGCAGGGAAGAAACTGAGATTAATATTAATTTGGGCGGGAGGTGTATGCATAACTTTGTGAAAAAAGAAGGGGAAATGATTAAGAAAGGAAGGAGAGGGGAGAGACTTAGGAAACGCGCTTGAGAGAGGGAGGAGGAGGAGAAGGAGGAGGAGGAGATGAAGGGGAGGGGAGAGGCAGGAAGAGATCAAGAAAGATCAGAATTAACTGAGCAGAAAATATGCATGAAGTTCAGCAGTAAAGAAAGAAAAAAGAAAGAAAAAAAGATACAAGAAGAGGGGGAAGGAGCAGGAAACAAGCTAAATATGAGCAGGCATTATGCAAGACGGTGGAGGAAAGAGAGATGAAAATCACCGTAAATAAGAGAGAGGAATAAGTATAAAATCGTGTAGGAAAGCAGGGAAGAAGGAAGGGAAAACAGAGGAGAGGAGGAGGAAGAAGGAGGAGAAGAGTAAGATGAATAAGGAAGAGAAAGGAAGGAAAGAAAGGGAAGCAACTCACAAAACGCCTTCTAATGAATAAATTATGTCCACATACATAATCTCTTGCTTATGTACATTTACACAACCATATACTGCATGACGTCTTACTCATGAACGTATAATAATGAACGCGTTTATTTGCATGCCTATGCCTATACATATTTTTCCCCATGAGCGTATACATCAACATGCAAAGAGAAATGTTTACTCATTAGCATCTCTCTCTCTCTCTCTCTCCAACTGCACAGCCACACAGACAGAGACACATATATACTCTCACCCACATCTGCAGCTCCCCCATCTGCATACACACCATAGCCCGGCCAGAGACACTGAACGACTCCCTCCTGTTGACTCCACCAGATGAGGCAAACAAACCACCCAGAACATACGCGTAATTAACCTTCATTCCTTTTCACACACACACACACACACACACACACACACACATTCATCCCTGACATCACCTAGAAATATGTAATGCTATGCCTATTCAACCTATATTTATACACATTGACACATCCCCCAACATCACGCAGAAACAAATGCATAATTAATTTCCATTCACTTATACACAGATACATACATCTCCCCCAGCATCCCCACCTTCCTCTTCACCTGGCAGATTGCTTCATGAATATTAAAGTTATGCACAAGGTAATTAACTGCACATAATAAACTTCTGCAGACGACCCAGACAACGAATAAACATCAGAATTCGAGTTTCACGCAAGACAGTATAGGGAACAGTGGTTATGTATTAGAATAACATATATGTTTGGTTACGGTATGTAATCTACATATCTGAATCTACCACATTCTGAAAGGCAATATATAAAGTAACTGAAACTCCTAAAAACATGAATGTATCGTAAAAAAATAATATAACTGAAGTAGTAATTCCGCCATACGTTTTTTTTTTCTGGATGGGACGATAATAAGGATGCGAGTTTCACGCAAATTTATAACAATATTTGCAACAGTGATGGCAAATTCAATAACACAGCAATTTCTTTCTACAATTCATACCATATGATAAAATACAACACATAAAACATGAAAAATAAGCACAATTATATGAAAAAAGGGAATGTATGAAAAAGTGAAGTATTCTAATAGCACTTTTCGTCCTAATAGGGCTGGAGGAGTACAGGTAATTTTTCTAACCTATGCAGTATTTAAAGAATGAAATTTTTAAAGCCCGGCACATGCGGTATATAATTAACACAGTGCATAATGAAGGAGGATGAGGGGAGTAGGGGAACAGGTGGGAGTTGTTAATTAAGAGTGAAGCCTTTAAATCCGATGCATATTCTATTCTCTCTCTCTCTCTCTCCTTAAAGCTGATCTAAACATATAACATCCAGAAAAAAGCACAGACAAACACAACCAACACCCGTAACCACGATGTTCACGATTCACTTCCTTTCCTAACCCCACCCACACCCTTCTCCTTCCCTTACCTCCTCCTCCTCCTCCTCCTACCCCATCACTCCCCTCCTTTCCCCACCACCCTCCCCCACAACCATCCCATCTCACCCCTCCCGGATCCCCTCCCCCTCAGCACCAACATCACTTCCACTCCCCCTCCTTCCTTTGCTCCCTCCACCACCACCACCACCCACCACTACTCCCTCTCCCCTCTCCCCTCACCCCACTCCCTTCACACGGAGGCCCCTGGATGGGATGGTGGGTGTGTGTTATCTCTTATCAGGGGGCCGGGGGTCGTAATGGCGTCCTATTTTACCTTAACAAGCAGGCGAGGGAGCTTTCTGTGGACTGGGAAGGGATGGGGGAAGGATGAAGGGGAGGGGAGGAGTGGTCGAGAGGGGGAGAAAGGAGTGGAGGGAGGGAAGGGGGATATGAGGAGAGGAGAAAGTGGAGGAGGGAAGGGAGGGGGACGGAAAATTTGTAGGAGGGGATGAGATGGGGAGATGTGGGATGGAGGAAAGAAGAGGATGGATGGAGGAGGATGGTGAGGGTTGGAAGAAGGATGAGGAGGGGAGGGGAAGAGATGGACGGACAAAGGATGGATGAAGTAGGAGAGGAGGAATGGGAGAAGGATGGATGAAGAGTGTATGAAGGTGATGGATGATGGAGAGATGGGGAGAGATGATAGAGGGATGGGGACGATGGAAGGGGAGGAATGGGGAAAGGATGGGGAAGGATTGGAGAAAGGAGTGGGGAGAGATGGAGGAAGCGATTAAAGGGGAGGGATGGAGGAAGGAATGGGAAAGACAAAGGAGGGATGGGGGATGGGTAAGGGAGGGGAGGGACCGAAGAAGGATGGAGAGAGAGAGAGTGGAGGAAGAAACGCTCACAGAACCCTGAACCAGACAAAGATTCTGTTAGGTATTAGCAAGCAACACAGCACTGCGAATATACCATACACACAACACTTTCCATCATCTCTCTCAAGTCTCTCTGCCGTATGTTTTATTCCAGGTTCATAAATACACCATAATTATATCTTGCAGTCCTTCTCACATATCCTCTCCGCCATCTGCATGACAGCAAATATTTATCCAAACATCCCCTTTCACTCCAGTAACCACCCTCTTCGCAACTCTCAAGACATTTTGGACACATGTCTTTTCGTTTTATACTTCTTTTCCGCCTCCCCAGCTCACAACACTGGACAGACTTAATCCACTTACGGTGACAGAGTTGTGGAGATGTGTGAGTGGGGAGAGTAAGATCGGGGAGGGATAGGTGAGCGGCAAGGTGCATAGGCGTGTCGTGTTTAGGATAAGTGAGAGAGAATACGTGGTGACAGAAGTGAGACAAAGATGCGTGAAAGTGGTGATAGTGGTGGTGGAAGTCGTCGTTTAGGGATATCTGAGGAAGGTGACAGAGGGATGATTTGAATATATGGGAGAAATGGTCATGTGCAATATATGATATTGGCAGGAGAACTGATATAGAGGTTGACGTGGATGGAAATGGTGAAAGTGTAGTGAAATTGATGATACTGGGTGGAAGGTAACTTTTAGGGATATCTGAAAAGGGTGATGGAAAGGTGATGAAGGACACAGTGAAAGGGGTGATGAATGATACAGTGAGAGGTGATGACGGAGATACTGAAAAAGGTGGTGAAGGAGACAGTGAAAAAGGTGATGAAGGGGATACTGAAAAAGGATGACTTACTATCATGAAAGTTGCTTGATTTTGTGTATATTCAGTCTGACGTCACCGCAGTACTGTACTATTTGACCCTTTCATTACGAAGGATCTGTCTCATGTTGAAAGTAATCGTTTGTCATGAATAAATAGAAAAGTACAAAAACACTGTACTGGATGCGGGAGCTTCAAGGCCCTTCGGTTTATGCCCTTGGTGTGGTGTGGTGTGGGTTGCTGTAGTATGGTGTGGTGTGAGTGTGATTTTGTGTGATGTGGCGTGGTGTGGTGTGAGAGTGATTCTGTGTGGTGTGGTGTGATATGGTATGATATGAGAGTGATTTTATGTGGTGTTGTGTGATGTGGTGTGTGAGAGGGATTTTGTATGGTGTGGTGTGGTGAGGTTTCGCTAAAATCGCTGAAGTCTACGGGAGTGAAGTACCTCACGTCCGAATATCGTTAGCGAGAATAGAGGTACAAAGCCACTAAAAAATATACCCCCTCATCTAAAAAAGGCGGCGTCATTTTGCGGAGGTGAATAATGAAGAGGTTCTGTCTTTCTCACTGCAAGAAATCCACTCTTACTTTGAACGAGTATGATGAATCGTAATACTGGATGGATAAATGGTTACCTAGAAATCAGTAAGGTTAAGCACCCTAGCGCCTGGTCAGGAGCTGGATGGGTGACCGTCCTCTCCAGCATCAGACAAGCAGCTTCCTTCAGTGTGTCCATAAAATCATAAGTTCCTCCCCGTCCATTAATTAAAAGTGCCAAGGTATTTAATTAGCTTGCCATACCGTGAACGCCCCAAGAAAATATATAAAAAAAATATAAAGGGAAGCATTTGATTGACTGGATGGAGAGGGGAGGAGTGGTGAAGGGTGTGAGAATGAACGATCTGACAGAAAACCCATAGAGAGAGAGGGGATGAATGAAAAGGACACAGGTACAGAGAGAGACAGACAGACAGACAGAAAAAGGGGAGGTTGAAGCCAGGAACAGAAAAAGAAAAAAAAAAAGGCAATCAGAAGAAAGGGAAGGGAAAAGCACACACACGGAGAGAGAGAGAGAGACAGACAGACAGAGAAACAGAGACAGAGAGAGAGGGAAATACAGGAACCCCACCCCCAGGAAAAAAAAATCACAATCAAACGAAAGGGACGAAAAAGAAACACAACGAAGCAAGAGACAATAGACAAAGAGACATCACAGATACAAAGAGGGAGTTGAAAGAAAAAGAGAGAAGCATTCGAACGGGTGAAGCACAAGTCAGAACATAAATGAAAGAGAAAGAACAACAAAGGCGGAACAAAAGGGAGAGAGAAAGACGAATGGATGAAAGGGAGAGGGAATGATAGGTCGAGGCGCGAGGGACAGCGATTTTCATGGATGGACAAGAGAAGAGATTGTAGGGGGCGATGGAAAGTGATGCAGTGAAAAAAAGAGAGGGAGAGAGAAAGCGAAAGAGGGAGGGAGCTGGGGTGGGTGGGGTGGGAGGGAAAATGTTTTCGACACTGGAAAACGTTCAGGGCAAACGTTTATTTTTACCTACAGTAGGGTGAAACGTGTCGAGAAAACGTTGTCTCTCTTTCTTTTTGCCTTTCTTTTTTCATCCCCAGTGTTTGAAGCGACTAGGTACAGTTGCATGCCAAAATCTGTGTCCAGCTCTTGTTAAAGCATTTTCCTTTTCCCATCCCACCTAGGTTGCATGTTTCTTCAGTGCCTTTACAGACGATGACAGGTTACTGTTGAGTATTTTCTGCTGAAACGTATGGCACTTATAATAACCGCATTAATGTAAACGTTGATACATAATAATAATAATAATAATAATAATAATAATAATAATAATAATAATCACACAGGGATGGGATGCATACTCGGTTTGGGTCCTCAAAAATCTATTGAGAGGATGGTTGAATTACTAAATGATGTTCGGATTTACTGATTTAACGCAGACAGATTACATACATTATCTTCTGCCCTCAGCACATTCAGGATTATTGTATGAGATTAATCAGTAAAATATTGTCTTCTGTATTCAAAACATTCACGATTTTTTGCGAGTTCCTCTGTACTTGTACAATGTAGCACACTAGACTGTACAACCATCACCTCTCCAAGCTAACCATAAAAATGATAATTAGGTGAAAGGATAAAGTAGAAGCCAGTGACAGACAGAAGGAATAAGAATTTGACGTACAGAGAGAGAGAGAGAGAGAGAGAGAGAGAGAGAGAGAGAGAGAGAGAGAGAGAGAGAGAGAGCATGCGAGTATGTACTGTATGTATGGGCGTACGTGTATTCATGTGTGTGTGTGTGTGTGTAAACAGAAGCGACCTTTTCCGTGATTCACATCCACTAAAACGTTTTTGCAGTATATGTCAGTTATATTCTTTTATTTTACATTATATTAAACTTGCATATTAGGACTGGCAAAGCGAGCTGAATTAATGTCACTGTAATTTAATTTTGTGTGATTCTGTGTGCGTTGCCAATAGTGCCTAATAAAAGGGATGAAAAAATGTTACTCTCTCTCTCTCTCTCACACACACACACACACACACACACACACACACACACACACACACACACACACACACACACACAAACGTAAAAACCGTAAAACAAAGGTGTGTGTATAGGACAACGTGGGGTGAGGGCCGACCTAACTTCTAGAAATGCCACGTAAATACCAGCTTCTGCCCTCACCCTCTCACTACCAGATGTCTCCCTTAGCTGAGAAAAATTGTCAGGTAGTACAGAAAACAGACTGAAAAAAAGACGTATTGCTACTGAAGAAATTTTGGATATTGTTTTTTATCCTCTTCAGTACTAGTCTTCTTCCCTTAGCTAAAAGAGATAGTTTGGCTGTAGCGAGAATAGATTACAGAAACGTCTTTGTACCGAAGGAGTTAAAAAAAGGTATGGCTATATCTTATCACATATGCAGCCAGGTACTATATAATATTAGCTAAGAAATGACATGGACTTAAAAAAAATAATAATCCCAGGTGTAAAGATAAGCTGTTGGTGAGACATTGTGGCACAACACTGGGAGTACCATGGTGTACGAAGGTGTGAAGCAGTGAAAAATGTCTGTGAATATTTTTTATGCTATGTAGTCAATCGTAAGAGTTCATGGGATTGTCTGCGTGAGCGAGGGAGAGTCCAGTCCCAACCCCTTTTATGAACAATGGCTCTTTGCCCGCGTGAAAGTACACACACGAACAGTTTTGTATTGTGTTTTCGCATGTGTGTCGTTACTCGTTACGTCCATCGCTATACGTATACATGCCATCAAGAACGACGAGGATTTAGATTCACGAACACCCACTTCCCCTTGGACTTTTACGAGTGAATGTACTTGGCTGCGGGTGAGGGTTGCGGTGCGATGCAGTTGTGGTAACTCAGATCGAGGTGGAAGCGATCGACTTGGAGAGCCTGCTACATTTACCTCTTCCTGTATAAATATATATTGATTATTAGTATAAAAATCACGCAGATCTGACGCAAAGGAAAAGGGAAACACAGACTGGCCCCTTCAGTACGAGGCCATTTGGTTCTGAATTACCTCTTACTGCTGACAAATTATTCAGATTAAGGTAATGAAATGGATTGGTATCAGTTATAATTAATTCCTTCAAGTATGCTAAAATTCTTCCCAAAGTGGCATAGAATAATCTTGCAGTAGCTAAAATAAAATGGAAAAACTGAATAATAATGAAACGCCCGGAACAGAACATTCTAAACACGATTTTTATGCAAATCCTGGATTTTATTTCGAGGGGAGTGGGGGAGCGCAGAGGAGGGGCAGAGTACTAAAAATACGAGAGAAAAATAAAATCCCAGCTCATTTAATCCTCTCAATCCGACAAGAACGGTGCAGACACAAGTATTAAAAAAAAAAAAAAAAAAAATTCACTTCATTCTCAGCTCGACAATTTCAGTAAAGACCGGTACTAAAAATATAAAGCAAATGAATAGTAAATGGCCTACTAATTTTTTTTTTTCAGTTGGACAATATCAATGGAGACAGGTACGAAATAAATTAATAAAGGAATATAAAAGTCCTACTTATTTAAATCTCTCATTTCGACAATTTCAAGAAAGACAAGCAATAAGGAACATAAAAAAAAAAAGCCTGATCATTTTATTCTCATTTCAACAGTTCCAAGAGACAAGTAAATAAATAAATAAATAAATAAATAACCAAAAATAATCTCAACTCATTTCACTCTCACAGTCTTATAAAATGAGTGTTGACGCAATCAGGCCAGAGTGCATCATGACATTTACAGGCGCGAGTAAGAGAATAAAGGGGACGATTGGAGCACAGGGAACCCCCACTTCACTGTCTGAGTGGATGGTGTTTAGTTGTGTGTGTGAATGGATTTGGTAGGGCTCTGTGTGTGTGTGTGTGTGTGTGTGTGTGTGTGTGTGTGTGTGTGTGTGTGTGTGTGTGTGTGTGTGTGTGTGTGTGTGTGTGTGTGTGTGTGTCCATTCCCATCTATCACTGTTCATCTGTCTATCCATTTGTACATCTATATCCATTCCCATCTACCACTGTTTCTCTGTTTATCTATTTATATCTTCTGGGCATATCCATCTATCTATCTATTTGTATCTACCCGTCTGTGTCTATCTGTTCATTTTTCTAAATATCGATCTATCTACCCATCTAACTATCTGTCTGCCTATCATCTATCTATCTATCTAGCTATCTATCTATCCATATATCTTCTGTCTGTCTGTCTTTCTTTGTATATGTCTATATCAAATTTTCTCTTTTTCCAAGTTACGTTCCTGCTTCTCTGGCCTCTCCCCTCCTCTCTCGGCAACTCATATCTCCTCTCCCCTCCTTTCTTTCTCTCTCTCCTCCTCCTTCTCCCCTCATCGTTTTCTTCTTAGTTTACCTCTCCCTTTCTTCTCTCCCCTTCGTTCTTCATGCTTCCCGGTTTTTCAAAAGCTCCCTTGCGTCATTTTTGCTCTGCGTTTTTCCTCCTCTGTTCCCCGTCTCTGCTTCCTTCCTATATTTCCTTCTCTGTCTTGCGTCCTCTCGACTCTTGGGCCAATGGCACATCTAAATTATTTTTATCATTATTATTATTATTATTATTATTATTACTGCTATAAAATTAATTATAAATTATTTCTCGGGGAGAAGCGGTCAAGGAACACACACACACACACACACACACACACACACACACACACACATAGATAGATAGATGGATAGATAGATAGATAGACAGACATAGATACAGATAAATGGTGAATTGCCAATGTATGGTTTTCTCTTGGATAGACGCGTGCATTCCTCTCCCCGGAAGTGAAGAATGTATAGTACTATCCACGTATTCCTAGCATTGCGTATGAAGCTATGATAAGGGGGGAAAAAAGGCGAAAAGAGGAGGAGGAGGAGAAGGAGGAGGAGCAGGAGGAATGCAGAACCAAGAGACAGGTCAAAAGTAAAAAGAAATAAACAAGAAACAGAGGAAATATGAAGGTGTGTTGACGAGAACGATGAAGTCAGCGAAAGAGGAAATAAAAGAAGAAAGAAAAGAGTAGAGAGAACAAGAAACAGAGGAAAAGCGAGAGTAGAAGGAAGAGAAAAAAAACAGAAGAGAAACAGAAAAGAGTAAGCACAAAACCGAGTAGGAGGAGGAAGTTATTTTCCACCCAATTTGAGCGACCCGGAAATAGGCACTTGGTTTTGTCCCGTATCCCTTCCAGACACTGACAACAACACAGAAAGATTGTATTTTTTTTTTTTTAGTTTTTTTTTTATTGCCTATTGAATCTGGTGGCAAATTTTCTGTTAACATTTTCTATCTCTTTACGATTTTACTAACCTTGAAAGAGATTTTTCGAAACGCAGAGAGTAAACATAGCCTTTATTTTACATACAATAGATAGCTTGCAAGTTGAAGAGAAACACGTGAAAGCAGCAAACTGAAAAAATAAAGCAACCGAGATGAAAGTTAAAAATAATCCTAACTTTCATCACTAACTTCCTCTTTATCCTTTCTCTACGATTTCCTTAAGTTCATTCTCTCTACTCTCACACGATTTTAATTTTCACTTTAAGAGAGCCCCTTGTGAACTCGGAACCAGACTAGTTAACACTCTCAGGCTCCCGTGACTCCTTCATTGGATAAAATAGAATGGAGTTAAGTAAAAGAAATAACTAGATTTACCCCAATCATGAGAGGGATAATGGTAGCTTTATGAGACTCTATTAACACCTTCGACGTGCTACGACTTTTTCTCAGGTGAATAAATTATCGAATTAATAACAAGAGTTGAAAAGAGTTGGAGTGGCCTTTCTCATGCATTGGACTGATGATGATGATGATGATGATGATGATGATGATGTGGAGGAGGAGGAAAATTAAAAAGAAAAAGAAGAAGAAGAAGAAAAGAAAAGGAAGAAGAAGAACATGATGGTGGTGGTGGTGGTGGTGGTGGTGATGGTGGTGGTGGTGGTGATGGTGGTGGTGGTGTAGCTTGCATCTCCAATCCTTCAGGGCAGAGTAATCTAACACACCGTGCAATATGCCTCAAGGGACAGGGAACCGTTTTAGCTGTGCAATTGCAGGAGGCGATTCAGGCAAGGAGAAGACGATTACATTTATCTCATACATAAATATTGCTTTCAAGAACTGATTACCGTGAAGTGTCTCGTCTCTCTTCCTCTTTTTCCTTCTCTTTCTTCTCCAATTTCGTCTTCCTTTCTTCGTTTAGTTTCTTCTTGTTTTTTTGCTCCTTTCCTTCTTCCAGCTTCTCTTCCTGTCATCCTTCTTCTGCTTTCTTTACGTCTATTCCTTCTCTCGTTCTGTTCTTTTCGCCTTCTGTTTCATCTCTTCGTTCCCTTCACTTCCCTCATTCCTCCTCCTCCTTTTTTTTTTTCTTCCTCTTATTTTGCTTTGTCTCGACCCTTCTTCTCCAACTCCCATTATCCTTCCTCTCTGTCTGTCTGTCTGTCTGTCTGTCTCTAAGCACCTCGGTCACCTTTTTCATTTCCAGTCCAGACATGCCTTGATCTCTTCCCACTCTTCTACCTCCCGTTCCTTCACTCCTCTTCCTCCTCCTCCTCCAGTTTTGTTTCTTCTTTCTCCTCTTCCTTCTCTAGCTCTGCGTCCTCTTACTCCTCCTCCTCTTACTCTTCCTATTTTCCTACATTCCCCTCCTTTCCCTCCCGCTTCCCCTCCTTCGTCTCCCTCCTCTCCTCCCCTCCTCCTGTCCCTCTCTACACTCCCTCCATTCTCCTCTTCCCCTCCTCTCTCCTCTACCTCCCCTTCCTCTTCCCGCTCCGAGGGTTAATATCCCGGAGAAGGAAAGAAGCGGAAGAAGGAAAATATGCCTGACATTTGTACATCACCAGAAGGATATTCACCCATTATTTGCCGAGTGAAGGTGGAAGAGAGAGAGTGAGAGAGTGAGAAAGTGAGAGAGTGAATGTGGAAAACTGGTAAAGTGAAGGAGAGATGGAGTGAAAATGATATAGAGGAAAGAGTGTGAATGTGGCAGAGTGAAGGAAAGAGTGAGGGTAAAAATGAAACAGTAGGAATATGAGAATGAAGGTGATGGTGTGTGTGTGTGTGTGTGTGTGTGTGTGTGTGTGTGTGTGTGTGTGTGAGAGAGAGAGAGAGAGAGAGAGAGAGAGAGAGAGAGAGAGATCAAATGACAGTGCAGGAGAGTGTGAGTGTGAAGGGAAAATGAAAAGATAAAGCCGAGAAAGTGGAGAGAGAAAGAGAAGTCAAACTGGCAGAGTGTTTTCTTGTGCTTTCCGAGTCTGAGCATAAACTACACAGCCCGTTCCCTGACACCCTGTATCCCTCCTGTGTACCATACGCCTTCACGTCACTGTTTCGACGCTAATACTGAACGTCCATACTGACTGCGTGCTAGTGCTGTCTCATTCAGGGCTGGTGTGGTGGTACTAAGGTTGGTGTTTTTATGACCTTTTGGGGGATGTTGTTGAGTTCACTACCCCCTCGCTCCCCTTCCATCATCCCAACGTATTCCAAGAAGCCCCTTAACTGCTCAAACTCAAGAACCTTTCGCCCTGCTTTATCTAGGAGGAAAGTGTTTGTCAGCCGAGTGAGTTATGGAGGACCAGAGATATTTTTATTTTTTCCACCAAAGCGAGGTGTGGCAGACGGAATGTGTGTGTGCGTGCGTGTGTGTGTGTGTGTGTGTGTGTGTGTGTGTGTGTGTGTGTGTGTGTGTGTGTGTGTGTGTGTGTGTGTGTGTGTGTGTGTGTGTGTGTGTGTGTGTGTGTTTTAATCCTCGCGTTGGCCCTTCACATCCAGATTATCAAATGCAACTCTCTCACAAAACACATGAAAGTGCTTTAGTCTGTCATACAATTGGCGGGAGTTTAGATGCTGAGTGGCACACTGAAAGACAAAAGTCAGCCAATTATTTTGCTTCTGCTACTGGTACTTCTTGTTCTTCTCCGTTGGCTATTATTCCTGAGCTGAGAGGGGCTTGGTATGCTTCTGTGCCCATAGATTGTGCAATTAGATATGATGCACCAGGGAGGAAAGTGACGGACATGCCTTAAGTGCAAAGTCGACGCAGGGACAAAAGTTCACCGATTAACATTACCGTATATTTACCTGATTCTACTGTACATAGCCTAACCAGTAACGAACATAATTATAAACCTAGGATCGCAAGGGGAAAAAGCACCTCCTAATTTTAACATCATTACTGAAATATGAAAAATTGTAAAAAGTTTGGCCCTTCTACTTCGCAGCTAGTTCCTGTTGTTCGACAGTTTATTCTCTTCACACGGGTTCTAAAATTCCGCTTCAGAGGTTAAGGGAATATATATACACCTTCGCGTCCTCAGTTTTAGTAGTAATTAGAAGTCTGAGATGTAAAAATGACGTGAATAAAAAATAAGCTCAGGGAGTGGAAATATCTGAAGGAAGTGATTGGAGTGCATTTCGTCATCTAAGCAAAGTAAAAAAGTATCATCCAGAGGCCGCGATTATAAGCCTTCATAGGCATAAGGTGTGTGAGATTTATTTATTTTCTTCGCCTACCCAGCTACCAAACACTTCACAGCCAAGCAAGAGTGAATAATGAAATGAGATATTACGACAAAATACAACGACTCATTATAACATTTACCAAATATCCACGATGACTTGGTTCTTGTGGCAACTGGCTGGATATTGAATGCATAGTGGCTTTAGACACTGATTCAGAGATAACTTCAGGTCAGTCCCTTCCCTCTGTTCGAATTTGTCTCTGGAGGAAGGAAGGGAAAAGGAGAGGGCAGATTTTTCTATTTTTCGTATCTCTGGTACTTCCTCCACAAATGAAGCTCGGTTACAAGAAACGAGGAATGGCTTAAAGTGTTTTATGAATTCCCAAAACACATAACAGTGAGAAGGATGATGATAATGACGATGGTGGTGGTGGTGGTGAGTGATGATGATAATGACACTAGTAATTAATAATGCACGAATGGATAATAACGACGATGATGATCAGTATACGAACAACGATGATTACGACGAACTCCCATGAATCTCAACCCCTGAAAACAACAACAGCACTCTCCTACATCACTTTCCTCACGACGAAGGAGCAGGGCAGGGCAGGGCAGGGCAGGGCAGGGCAGGGCAGGGCAGGGCAAGGCAAGACAGGGGAGACAGTGGGTTGGATGGGGTCGCTTTGGTTAGTTGTTCTTCTTTAGTTCCTTCTCCATTATTCAAGCGGTGATCGAGTTGACTGAGAGGACGCTCGTTTGTCATAGCACCTCGCACCTCTGCCACCCTCCCTCTCTTGAAGATAACTTTTTTTTTTTTCTGTTGTTCGGGGATATTTGAGAGAGAGAGAGAGAGAGAGAGAGAGAGAGAGATAGAGAGAGAGAGTTGATCGCGTACCTCGCCCTCCTCTAACAATTTTATGTATGCGGCTCAGGAAACTTGTGTGTGTGTGTGTGTGTGTGTGTGTGTGTGTGTGTGTGTGTGTGTGTGTGTGTGTGTGTGTGTGTGTGTGTGTGTGTGTGTGTTTTGTCAGAAATTGCACTAGTTGCTCAGAACAGGAAGAACAGCGATAACAAAAACAAGAGTAACAACAAGAACCGAGAAAAAAGCAACAAAAAAGTAAGCACAGTACAACTGGGAAGTTACGCTCCAGGTAAAAGTATTCCACCAGGACCGTAAATCAAAGGGACAAAGAACTACGGAAGCAGGGAAGAGGAGGTGAGCAAACAGAGTGCCTTGATTCATGGGTGGTGCGGGAAGGCCACACAGCGCCCTGCTCCTGATACCACCTCTTATATTGGTGTCGGGGAATCGTATAGCTTTTAAAGTCGGCTTTCTGGATTCTCTGCTTCTCCGCCCCACTCAGCCTGTTTGATCGTCCGTGTGATCGATCTCGTATTCGGACTGAGAGACGTTTTCGTTTCTTTTCTTTCTTTTTCTTTTCTCCTTGTTTTTCCAACTCCGGCCACAGACTTAACAGCCAGCCCCCTGATGCCGCCCAGCAGTATTCCTACGTACAGTACACCACCACATGTCACCACTTCGGCGCTAACGCCCACCGCCCATACGTATGCATGTTAGGGCCGTCCCATACAGGACTGATGTATGTACATACTTCGTAGAATTTCTTCCTTAGTGATTTATTTTCATATTACCTCTTAAAACTCTCTTCTATTATATTTATTTCGTTTTAATATCAGCATAGTATGTATCAGTATGACACAAGAGGGTTTTGAGGTGTAATCTGCAGAATAAATCACTAAGAAAAAAGTGTTGCGAATTCTCTCAAACCACACATTATACGATCCGGATTTTTTTTTAATGGAATATGAATCGAGGAAGGAAAACAAATTAAATTTAAAAAACCGATACACTGGATTCCATGTGTCCTTCAATCATTAAAAAAAAAAAAAAAAAAAACTAATAATAGGCAGCATATACCACACTCAGGACGGTTTCTAGCACTTCTTCCTTAGCGATTTATCTTGAAAGCTCCACATCCGTATTCTCATTTATGCTATTTATTTCTTTCAGACACTGACACAGAAGGCGTAGATATCACACACGAGGGCTTTTACGCAACATACGCACCGGTACACTAATAACGAAGAAGTGCTGGGGAATCTAACCAAGGGGGAAATGCATCTTACATCTTGTTCCTCGGCGTAGCGGGTTGTGAAGCACGTCTTTCTCAGCGTTTTTTTATCTGCCTCTTACACCTTAATATCCTCTCGTATGTTACTTCTTTACGCTGTGTCGATATATATACATTACAACATACACATCTATCTACCTACCTACCTACCTATCTATCTCTCTCTCTCTGTCTGTCTATCCATCTATACGTGAGGTACAGGAATTCACACACGAATAATTGGGACAACAAATCTCTTAAAAAATAGCAACACCAGATCTCATATCAGCGTTAATAAGGCCAAGGGAGACCGCCTTTGTGCTGGAGCAAAATAACTTTGATTATATTTCCTGAACTTCTACGGCTCAACAAAATCCCGCTTCCAATATTTTCCCGCCAATTACTCTTTATGAAGGCGGGATCTAGGGATTTTTTTTTTGGATTTTTATAACATAATTATCTTTTTTTTTTTAATTCGGTATAATTTGGGAGAGATATAGGCGAGAAGGATAAATAAGAATCAGTATTACCCCGGTCTCTATAGGGGAACCAGTTTAGCAGCTTCAACCCGATGACGTGGTGTTGGAGAGAGACGCCTTCCCGTGGTGGCACCGATATGGCCAGGCAGCTCAACTACTGGTTAGGCAGCTACTTCTCTGTCCCCAGAAAGGAAAATGGTGGACTGAAGAAGAAAGGGTGTTTAAGCCTGTAGTCCACCGGGTTCACGTTTCCTACTACTACCACTGCTACTGCTACTACTGCTATTACTGCTACTGTTACTACTAGTACCACTACTATTAAACCAATTATGTGCTGCATTTTCTTTCTATTGTGACTAAATGAGCAGATGATTTTGTGCAACGTAATACACACCTCAAGTACGAAGGGGTTAATGAAGACTATAATTTTATAACCCCTTGAATTCTAAAAATCTTTCCTAAGTTGAAGAAAAGCGTCTGAAAGTACCAAGATTAAAAAAAAAAAAAAAAAAAGACTGACAAGGTTAATGAGCAAAATTGGCGCGAGATGGCAGCACCCTCTGGCTTTCCCCCTTGATAGCCTCCTCCGCTCTCATCACCCCTGCTATTACCCCTGTTCATCACACCCTGCTTATTACTCCTGCTTATTACACCTGCTCATCACTTCTGCTCATTACCCCTGCTTATTATCCCTACTCATTACCCCTGCTCATCACTCCTGCTCATCACCCCTGCCCACTAAACCTGCTCATCCCTTCCTGTTATACTTGCTTATAACCCAAGCTCATCACCACTGCTCATCACCCCAGCTTATCATCCCTGCTCATCACACCGGCTCATCACCCCACCTCATCACCCACTTGATCTACCCACAGGCCTCGCAATCAGGGAAAATGGCGCAATTTTAGGGTTATCTTCCTTTCATCTCACTACGCTCTGATCCGCCTCAAGATTGCTATTCTGGATTAGGAATTATGGTCTAATTAACTCGACCAAAATTATGATGAAGATAGTGAGTCTAATTAGGTGGCAGATCAAACCCGCAATAACACTTTCCTTTCCTTTCATGCACGTCCTTCCTATATCTTTCCTTTTCTCATCTTCCCACTCACTTGCATGCACCCTATCTCCCACTCCCACTCTTTCTGTTTCTCAGCCACTTTATCTCTTCTCTCTACCTCATACTCTACTCACACTCTAGCTGCCGCTCAGTAGTATTCTCCCTGCTTTTCACCTACGCTTCCCCTGTTTTTCACTCGCACGCACTCCACCTGCATTTTACACGCATTCTTCGTCTTTCTCACGCCCTCCCTACCTTTCACCTTCACCCTGTCTTCACCTTCGTCACACATCCCCTGCCTCTCATATACCCTCTCCTTGCCTCTCAATCACTCACACAGAACCCCTTTCTTTCACTCCCACCCTTCCTGCGTTTCACCCATCTCCTTCCAGTCTTCCTCTCGCTCACACCTGTCTCCCGCACACACACATGGCTCTCATTTACACCTGCCTCTCGCACACACACCTGGCTCTCAGTTACACCTGCCTCTCGCTCATTCTCCTTCCTTGATGGTCCTTTCGTCTCTCTCTTCCCTTCCTCCTTTCTCTCGGCGTCTGTTAGTCTTTATCCTCACTCTAATCGATATCTTGCAAGGAAACGCTAATAGGAAATTTTTCAGTACTCTGCTATGGACGTAATAAATAAATAAATGAACAAATAAACCAGCAGATAAATTAATAAATAAAACAACAAATAAAGCACCATAACCAGGATTCAGTGCAAAGACCTTAGATATTTTTTTTCTCCATTTCACTTGACAGCGGAAGAATAAAAAAAAGTACTTATGAACGAAAACTCACAGCAACAGCGTCTTTACCTAATTAGACGAACCTTCTAATTTATTTCGTCTCCTGAAATTAACGCTCGGTTTCGCTTTAATAACTTGCTAGGGAACTTTGATAAGCAATTTTTTTTTCTTCTGAGATTTCCTGTTGACTAGTCCTTTCTTGGTTCCGTCTTCCCTGGTTTTCTAGTCCAGGTGGATGATTTCAGGTAGCTAAGAGTGAGTCCTAGGAGCCCCAGCAGTATTTCAGTTAGCTAAGAGTGAATCATAGGAGCCCGAGTCTAATTACTGCCATCATTAACAGTCTCACGGGTGGGTTAATTAACTGTCTATTCAAGCTGACGTCAGACGATTTAACCCATCTAAGAGTAAGCTAGAAGACGCCTGTGTTAAAAAAAAAAAAAAAGAAGATAAATTATAGCAACGACCTTGGAGCTGTTAGACGCACCTTCCATAATATCCGAAACTAAAACAAAAATTCCACATATATCTGGGGAGGAAATTTTTCATAACTAATTTTCTCTGTGACGTAATGTTGACAATACGAATAAAACTGTTAAAACGAGAACTTATTAGATGGAAATTTATAGGCATTTTTCTTTAATAAATAAAACGGAGTTGTAAGGAGAATTTATCACACGGATCTTATTTGTATGTTTGTAAATAAATAAATAAATGAGTGAATAAATGAATAAATATACAGTATAAAGGCTACTTATAAACGAGAAATTAGTGTACAACAAAGGCGCCTTTACCTTATTAGACACACCTTCCAAAATAAAGGCAAATAAAACTCACCTTCGACCTCGCCTTGATAACTTGCAAGGGGGTCGGAGGGAAAAAAAGGGGGGGGGGAGATTGAGGGGGGGAAAGGAGAGGGGAGGAAAAAAGGGGAAGGAAGGGGAGAGGAGAGTAAGGGGAGGCTTTCAAGAGAGAGAGAGAGAGAGAGAGAGAGAGAGAGAGAGAGAGGCAGGCCACTTTGATCGTTGCCAACTATTTAATTTTCCAGTCATTACGCCTTTCCCCCCGTGACGAGATAAAATGATAACTTGTGAAAATCCGTGTGTGTGTGTGTGTGTGTGTGTGTGTGTGTGTGTGTGTGTGTGTGTGTGTGTGTGTGTGTGTGTGTCGCCCTCGAAACTTTTCCCTTCCCGGCCAGAATATATTTTTTCTTAATTAGTCCGGAGGAAAAAAATTCGGGTGTCTCTCCTTCCGTATATACTTACTGACGCGTGCGGGGAAAAATGGTATATGGAAAACCCTAAAAAAAAAAAAAAAAAAAAACTCGCGTGTTGGGCCCCCACAAAAATCATGCTAGTCTCCCTTACGTGTTTTTTTTTTCCCTTGCTTTTTTTTTTTCCTCACCCCCTTTGCTTTTCTGTATGGAGGGTGTTGAGCTGGGTTGTTGTTCGAAGAGTTTTTCTATTATGTCAGCGTCCCTCCTTCTCTCTCTCTCTCTCTCTCTCTCTCTCTCTCTCTCTCTCTCTCTCTTTTGTCCCCTCCTTCACCGGCCTAATTGCATCTACTTTTCTCCTTACCATTTCCTTTGAGCTCTTTAATCTTCCTGCTCTCTCTCTCTCTCTCTCTCTCTTCTTTCCTTTTTTCTTTATTCTAGTCTTTTCTTGTCCCTTTCTTCATACTCCTTTTTTTCCATGCACTTTCCCTCTTTTTCTTCCCTTTTTCTTCATCCTATCGTTTTATTTGATGTGTTATCCACTATCTGTGTTTTTCTCCTCCTCCTCCTCTTCCTTTCTCCTCCTCTTCCTCCTCCTCCTCCTCTTCCTCTTCTTGCTCCTCCTCCTTTTCGTCATCTATTTGTCTCTCTTCCGCCACCACCTCATTTTTCCTTCTCCCTCTCTTATTTCCTGTTTTCAAGCATTTTTTTTCTTTCTGTTTTCATATACTTTACTCTTCTCCTCCTCATCTTTACTTTACTTTATCCTTTCTCCTCCTCTGTTTGATCCCGTTTCTCCCTTCCTTTTTTTTTTTTTCATTATTCCGTTCCACTGTTCCCTCCTCCTCCTCCTGGCCCTTTCCTCTCTCTCTCTCTCTCTCTCTCTTTAACTTCCCACACCACCTCATCAATTACCAAATACTTTCCCCCTTTCCAGTCGTTTTTTTCTGAGTACACTTAATATATCACCGGCTCTCTCTCTCTCTCTCTCTCTCTCTCTCTCTCTCTCTCTCTCTCAGCATCCCTTTCTCTCCACTCTGCCAGCTCAGTGTACATAATGACTTCCTTCTCTCCATTTTTTCCTCCTTTGTGTCATTCCAGCTTCCCTTCTCTTCCTCTCTTTGTCTTCCTCCTCCGTTCCCAATATATCAGAATTCCTTCCTCATTCTCTCCTTCCTTCTCCACTAATGCCTTCTCAATTTTCTCTGCAATCTCCACCCTTCTGTTTGGTTTTCTCTCTTCCACTCTCTTGTTTAATTTACTCTCACTTACTCTTTCATTACGCCAGTATTCTCCCTTCTTTTGACCTCATCTCTCTCCCTTAAACTTCTGTCTCCTCACCCCATCCCCATCCTCAGTTTCCTTCTTATATATACATACTCACTTCATCCACCCAAACACAAGGTGGACAGGCTACCAAAATTTTCCCCCTAATACTTACAAGAAATAGCGTCCACCTTGTCAGATTATTTGCGGCCGCCATCACTCCAATATATATATATATATATATATATATATATATATATATATATATATATATATATATATATATAATTGTTACTTAGAACCGGGACGTTTGTGAACAGAACTCACGTTGGTATAGAATTTAGTGTTCAGAATTAGCCGAAGAAAAAAATCCTGATTCTCGCCATACTTTTCACGGAACACCTACTCGTGCATACTGTAATGACGTGTGTGTGTGTGTGTGTGTGTGTGTGTGTGTGTGTGTGTCGATGACCACATAACAGTCAACCTTGGACTCTTATTTTTCGTTATGATTAAGAAGCATTTTGTGTCAGACTGTACAGCTAGTATTTAGACGGCTGAACTGTCTACCGTGTGTGAAAAAAAAAAAATAAAATGACGGAAATGTGAAGAAGGAAAAGAAGGAAAAAAATTACAAAGAATATAGTTGTCAAAATAACTCACTCATTACTAACGCCTACACCTCAGCCCTATGATGCACCAAAACAGACTCACATTATTCCACTCTTGTCCCCACTGCAACACTACGCCATAATATCGCAACTGCATGCACCACTAAAAGCCCACGCCATCCCTCACCATTACCTCCATCTGATACCACTGGGACAGCATCTGGTTTATGTTGTCCGTTGCCTGAGGACCACTGAATTTACGACAGTGTGAGTTTTAGGTTTACCATAATCAGATTAACTCTCTCTCTCTCTCTCTCTCTCTCTCTCTCTCTCTCTCTCTCTCATTTTCTGTTTGCTTCCACCATCCTCTCCATTCATCCTGTTGCCTAATGTCTGTGATGTATTTGGGACCTGCGACAAAGGGAGCTATAGACTACGGTAATCAAGAACTCTGCCTATCCGTCTATCTGTCTATCAAAGGCAATCAATTAATCAGTCTGGAACTTTCTATACCATTCTATCTGTCTGTCTATCTATGTATCTATCTACCTGTCTATCTATCTGTCTCCTTCCTCCATTATATCCTTCTCTACCCCTTCCTCTGTTTTCCTGTTTGATGTCTTTGGTCCATATTGGGTTTCCGACAAAGTGAGTTAGTGATTCGATAAGCAACATCTATATTTACTCTCTCTCTCTCTCTCCATTCACAGTATTTTCGTTTTTCTTTCCTCCTCCTCTCCATCCTTCATCCTCTCCTTCCTCTTCAAGGCCAACCGTTTCCCTGACTATCCCTCTTCTTCTTCCTCCAGTTTTCCTTCTTCCTCCATCCGTCCTCGTGCCCTCCCTCCTCCTCCTTCACTCTCTTTCCTTTCTCGCATTTTTCACTGACTTTATCCTTCGTGTATGTCACTCCTTTCTTTTCCTCCCTATTTTTTTTTTCTCATAACCTTCCTGTGGTAGTGAATTCTTTAAGTATTCAATTGCAACTAAGGCCAGACGACTTAATTAATCTCAGAGGGAGTCATAGGAGCTTGAGAGAACTAATACCGTCATCATTATCCCTCTCGTGGTGGGAATAATCTAGTGTTTCATTCACGCAAATGCCATACGATTTTACTGAGCAGATTAAGTGTGGCTTCTTGGGTGCTATGTGTGTGTGTGTGTGTGTGTGTGTGTGTGTGGGGCGTCCCCAAGAGATAATCCCATTGAACACTACAGGGCCTCTGGGAACAGATTCATTAGCTTAGGCTGAAAACTGGCTGCATGAAACCTGTGACCCAACCCTGATATTATGAAGACCGTTTTTGCCATACAGCAGCTTCGGTATTGACCATGGTGTAAATTTGTGCATGTGTGAAAAGTATGCATCTGATTACAAGCGAGTTTTCGGATACAAGGAAGTACAAAACATCAACACTGATCATTTTTGTAATATTAGCACAAATCGCGTTTAAAATAGATATAAATATTGTGTGAAAAAAGCTTTGGCATAATATTGGTATTTGATGAAGTGTTATGGTACTACGTAGCAGAAATAGGAAAATAATAAGCACTTTTTTTTTTTTTTCAAACACTATGGAAACTTAGACGGTTTTCGATGTAGAACTTTCCTTATTGCGGCATTAAACAAAATTAACTTTCATCCTAATGTACTTGTCAAATTCTATCACATTTCATTTCCTAAATCGTAAGTGGCGTACCTTTTTGCGTCACAGTCCACATGGCTTTGAAGATTTCCTAACAGCTCTTCCTTAGCGATTTATTATGCACATAAGAGTTTATTATCCTCTCATAACTGGTGCAAACTCTTTCGATATTAGAGCGACATACATAAGTAAAGGTTAATGCGCGATACCCAAAATAAATCGCCAAAGAACTAGTGCTACAGAGCTTCTTATACTTCAAGGTAATTTAAATAACATGCAAGAGAGTGTTAATGCATAATATGCCAAATAAATCACCAAGGAAGTGGTGCTACGGAGCCTCGCATGCTTCATGGTGACGCCAGACGATGCGCGACAAAACACAAGACACACTAACACAACTCACATTTTTCACCCTAATCAGTCAGTAAACGCTATAATTAACACAAATCTCTGTTCCTACGTTTACTACAAAACCATACCTTTTGATTAAACTGCCAGAATATCACGATACCAGAGAAACCTCAATAAAACGAAACACAACACAAAGAAAACATCAGACGCGGACGCAAATGTATCGAGACAGCCATTGCTGCTAGGGGGGTGGGGGTATTGCTTAGCCCCGCCCATCGATCACGTTCCGAAGTGAACTTTATTTAGTTTTTTATTTCCATTGTTGCACCTTAAAATTCCCTTCCATATTTGTTATTGTTTATTAATATCGATATAATTTGCATCAGTAACATACAAGAGGCTGTAAAGGTGTAAAAAAATCTCTCTCTCTCTCTCTCTCTCTCTCTCTCTCTTGTTTATTCATCTCTGCTGGCTTTGTTTTTTTGGCATCACTTACTTTTTCTCTCTCTTCATATTTTTATCCTACTTCCTTCATCCCATTCCTTCTCTCTCCATCCGTTCTTCGGCTGTATTTTGTTCACCTCCTTCTAGTCCTCTCTTTTCCTTCCTTCTGTCTGTCTGTGTATCTGCCTGTCTCTGATTTAACCCTGCTTGATTTTTTTCTTATTGTTCGTGTATACTTGCTACCTTCAGAGGACTAAGATGAGGGAAAATCTTGTGCAGCGGAGGGCTTTTATGAAGGGCGTAACTGACTTCCCTAATTCTAAAACTATCTCCAAAACATAATTAAATCCTCCTGGAAGTAACAAAAGCAAAGTTATAACGCTGTGTCAATGTTTAGAAAGATTTAAACGTCTTCCGTCTGTGCTTAGACTTTTAACCAATGAATGTAAACGAAACCACATGGTATTGAAGGTGATTTAAATTTTTTGAAAATAAGCTAACTGGTATCATCGGAACTGATGCAGAAGTGTCACATCCACTATTTTCTCGAGTTTGTGGGGTTATTAAAAGAATTTGTTAATTTCAATCAATTATTGTCACACAATGAAAGTGCCTTATGGGTAGAGATAATCAGATAAAAATTTTCTTGCTTGTAACTGAATGATGAAATTATAAATCTTGAGAATGTTGGTATGCTGTGATCGTCAAAATATTGTTGTCATGTGACATGCTGGGCAGTGCGCGTTAAGACGTCGAGGAGTTGGGATGTAGTTGTGTGATTAGTGATTGTAAACGCGAAAACACCCATTACCGTGCATCATAGTGTCTGGAAAACTACGACAGTACTTCTCCACAAACTTTGAGTGTACTAAATGTAAGGAAACTCGTAATCGTACCGAGAAACTCGATGGTGGAAGCAGGAGACGAGAGTCTGGACGCGGCGTGTCGGTCGTCAGGTGGAAGGTGAGATTGATCTTATGAATTGCATATTATCTTGATTTTTGAAGTTTTTATATTTTCTTAGTGTTACTCGTGCACAGGTTTATTACGTATATTTCTTCTCCTCATACGTCTCCTTCAGATATCCCCTTCCTTAACCACCATCCTTCTGCTTCCTCTATGTTTTTCCGTGTTGTAGAGCGCCATGTTCTTCCGCAACGCGAAGTAGTGCGAAATGCCGTCAGAGATACCCTATGTTGACTTTTTCTAATAAAACTGAACTTTTTGACGAGAACGTCGGTGTTTGTAAATTGTGTTGTTTTGTGCATGAAGTACTTGGCCTGTGTATGTGAACTGTTATTTTTACATCCCATGTGCTTTACTAATGTGTTTGTGTTGGACAGAATTGTTTTTGTTATTGTGGCTTTTGTGTGTGTGTCAGGAAGGCAGCTTAATATCCCAGTCACATTCTGTAGGAAAGGTTAGATTTAGGACGTATGTCTAGTTTTTAATTGGTTTGCTTCAATATAATTTAATTTATCCAAGTTTACCTACCTTAAATTAAGCTTAAAAAATGAGTCTGTCTGTCTGTCTGTCTGTCTGTCTCTCTCTCTCTCTCTCTCTCTCTCTCTCTCTCTCTCTCTCTCCATCACCTCTACAGTA
>NC_137024.1:54294151-54326651 GCF_032717465.1 Coenobita brevimanus | reverse complement strand
TAGCTGAGGCAAACAAATAAACTTAGGATTATTTGAATGTCGAAAGTATGATATGTTTTTGTAGAAAGGACAAGGAAAGGAACGTTAAGAAAAACAAGAAAAGGAACGCTAAGAAGGACAGGGAAAGGAACGTTAGGAAGGACAAGGAAAGGAACATTGGGAAGGACAGGGAAAGTAACGTTACGAAGAACAAGGAAAGGAAAGTTGGGAAGGACTGGGGAAGGAACGTTAGGAAGGACAAGGAAAGGAACGTTAGGAAGGACAAGGAAAGGAAAGTTAGGAAGGACTGGGAATGGAACGTAAGGAAGGACAAGAAAAGGAAAGTTAGGAAGGACTGGGAATGGAACGTAAGGAAGGACAAGGAAAGGAAAGTTAGGAAGGACTGGGAATGGAACGTATGGAAGGACAAGGAAAGGAACGTTAGGAAGGACAAGGAAAGGAAAGTTAGGAAGGATTGGGAATGGAACGTAAGGAAGGACAAGGAAAGGAACGTTAGGAAGGACAAGGAACGTTCAGAATCTTCCCAAATCTCTTATTCTTCCGTCAGAAACAAAAATAAGCTTCGACAGTAAATGTGTTGAGAATGCCACTTGAGTCAGTGTTCGAGTTGGAGGAATGTCCCAGTCCTGTCAGATGAAAACAAAACCGAATACTGTGTAGGAGCGTTTCTGAATACAATCCCCGAGCCTGGCCCATCCCTCATTCCAGTCAACACCAATTTAATTGCCAGACGCCCTGGTCCTCTTCCACCACCACCACCACCACCGCCATGCCTCAGTACCACCACCACCATCAACATCACCATGCCTCTATACTTCCACCAACAGCACCACGCCGCCATACCACAACCACCACCACCACCACCACCACTGCCATGCCTCAGTACCACCACCACCACCACCACCATGCCTCAGTACCACCACCACCGCCACACCACCACCATGCCTCTATACCACCACCACCACCACCATCACCATCATATTACCACTATACCCGTTTTACATTAACTTGGCCCAAAATGGATGCCGGTATCTCCCAGTCTTGAATGCTCAGTTGTAATGATGGATTAGCATTAGAATATGATGCTAGTCACGAAGAAGTGCTTGGATAGGCGTTAAAGCTGTAGTACTATCCTATTGTGTTGTTGAACTACGTGAAATTAACCGCAAAAAGGACGAAAATCTGGGCTAAGTCAAGGTAAAGCGAGTGTACCTGCCCATCTGACCTAGGTAACCAAACATGAGTGGGAAGCAACGTATTCAATCAGTCATGGATCCACACGCACGGATCCTGGCGTGCAGGTCGTTCTCCCAATACAATGGAAGGTTAGAGGGTCGAGAAACAGTGTGCAATATACCGTCAACAATAGCCAGTGACCCTGCTATTGTACAGGGGTGGCTGTATTTGTGTATGTGTTGTTACCATGTCTTAATTGTCATATATTTCCTCAAGTTCACGCCAATTGTTTTCCAGTGACTACCGACAATATTTAGCGGATCCTCGTTAACAAGATCTTTAGGTATAGAAATGCCGATTTTTTGATAACTAGAGGTCTATTAAAACTGATAAGCAACAACGACGTAAACACGAACCAAATGATAAAGTTGCAGAGTCGTTTATTGTGTTTCTCGACCCTTGTAGATATCAAATAGCAAAGAGAACTACTTGGTGCTAGTCTGAAATCAAGAGAGAGAGATAGAACTCGGATTGCTTCTCGTCATCACCTCACATATTAGTAGGAAATGCGGTTAGGATGATGATGATGTTGATGATGATGATAACCATGTTTCCTCCTTTATATTTTTGTGGGAGAGAGGGGTGGACTCGTAACGTATCAGAGAGAAGTTAACCCCACGCATATCATCAGGTGTCTCGCTGTGCTGGTGTGGCAGCGAAAAGTTTTTATCTCTCGTCCTGCTCAAAGTTTTCAGGAAGAGTGTGGAATGCATTATCTCCTTTGGCAGCGGGGATGGATGGGGTTGAGGTGGGGTAATGATGTGGTTTATGGAGTAAGATGGGGGTGAATGTGTAGGTTATGGGGTAAGATGGGGTGAGGGTGTGGATGTGAGGTGGGTGCTGGTGGAGGCGCATGGATTGGGTCGAGGGTGGTGAGTGTGGAGGTGGGTGAGGGGTGGATGACGCGTATAGGCGAGATGAGGTGAAGAGATAGGGTGAGGTTAGGGGTGTGGAGGCGTGGAGAGAGAGCTTGGTGAATGTGGGGGTGTAGAGATATGGAATTGGCTTGTGGGGATGAGAAGGGGTGAGAGTAAGAGGTGAGTGGGGAGAGGCGGGAATGAAGTGTGGGAGCGAGTTAGGGTGACGGTGAGGGGCTAGGATTAATGGGAGGTAATTTGGGGGTGAAGGAAGGGGGGAGAGGAGGGAAGTGGATATCTAGGGCAGAGGACGCCTTAGGGTGTGTGAGCTGTATTTGGCAGGGGAAGAAATTGAGCTTGTTTGAGTTAGGAATGGTGAGGTTTTGAGGTTGTAAGAGTTAAAACTGCAGATAATTTGGGGTTGGAAGAGTTAGGACAGGAGTGAATAATGAGGTTGCGTGAGTTACAGCTGGAGGAAAGTTAGGGTTGAGGAAATTGGAGCAGGCGAAAACGCGAGATTGTAGGAGCTGATGCAATAGAGAGCGTGAAGTTGTAAGAGTTAGAGCAGGAAAGAAGTTGGGGTTGTGAGAGTTTGGGAAAGGAGGAATCTGAGGCAGCACGATTTAGGGCGAAAGAGAATTTGAGTTTGAGAATGTTAGGATGGGACAGCATTTGAAAGTGCGATGGTTGAGGTAGGAGAAAACTTAAGGTTGCTGGAGTTTGGGTGAGAATTGGTGTGTGCTAGAGCTCTGGTGAAATGGAAGAGAATTTGGAAGTGCTAAAGTTGTGTTAAGAGGGAGAGAAGCTGACGGTACGAAAGTTGTCTTAGGGATACAGAATTTGTGGAGGAAGGAACTGTGTTAAGTGAGAGGCTAAGGGTGAAAGAGGTGTCGTTAGTGTTAAGAGGGAGAGAGTCTGGTTGCGATTATGTTAGAGAGGGTGTGTGAGGGCCTTAGAGGGAGAGGGTGTGATTTGAAGGTAAGAAAGCTGTGTTGGCGTTAAAGGGTGAGAGTGTGGTGTGAATGTGAAAGGACTGTGTTTGTGTTGCAGGGAGGGAGTGTTAGGGTAAGAGGACTGTTCAAGGGCGAGAACGGGGAGAGGGGAAAGCGAATTCTGTGTGTGTGTGTGTGTGTGTGTGTGTGTGTGTGTGTGTGTGTGTGTGTGTGTGTGAGAGAGAGAGAGAGAGAGAGAGAGAGAGAGAGAGAGAGAGAGAGTTTGAGGGCGAGAAGGCTTTGTAAGTGCTTGGAGGAAAGTATGGGGTGAGAGGGATGTGCCAGTGATAAAGGGTGAGAGTGAGAGGGTGAGAGCTCTGTATTAGTGTTAGAGGGTTCAGGACGGTAGCAGTTAACTCCTTTACACCAAGAGGTTTCCTTTTAACTGAAAATAGTTTAACAGTGGCAAGCCTAAGAAATAAAAAGATCACCGCGAAGAAGAATGTGACTGCTTTACAAGTATGTGAAAGTAAGCTACGGTAGCAGTGATACAGCTGAAATTCATCCATTTTACCAAGCGACAATAAGACCATTTAGTTTCGGCACTAATAAAAAAAAAGCACACACACACACACACACACACACACACACACACACACACACACACACACACACACACACACACACACACACACACACAAGGCTAAAACGAGGACGGGTTTGAAGTTCGGGCTTGAGAAGTGTGTGAGGAAAGGCAAGGAAAGCTTCAGTTTCAAGTTAAAAGGCACCGCTCCAATTCCTCTCCTCGCTGGCGGCGTCATATCTTGTTAGTCCAGAGATCAAATACCTCTTTCCCGCCTTCTCCACCCCGACCCGACCCGACCCGACCCGACCCGACCCGACCTGACCTGGAGCTTTTCCTTCCTGTCCCTCTGCCTGGCTTGTGTCATATCGTGCCAACCAAGAGATCAAGAGCTTCTCCCCTTCTTTCTCGCACCGCCACACCTCTCGTCATCTTACCCGTGTCACTTACCTATGTCAATCTTGCTCCGTCTTGCTTTTCATCTTCCTGTCTTACTCCACGCAGCTCCACTTCCCCCCACCCCCACCCCCCAATCCCTTCCTCTCCCACCTCTCTCCTCCTGCCTCCTCTTGTCCCACATCTCCCCACCTCTGCCCTTCCCTTTTCCTCGCCCCCGCTTGCGCCTTCCCCCGCCCGTACCTGTTCGGTCACACCTTGCTTCATTCTAGCCACGTCGCTTATTCTACCTGTCTTAGTCGTGTTCCATCTTGTATCTCCCCGCCCCATCCCCGTCCCGTTCACCCCACCCGTCTTCCTCCTTCCCCATCCCATCCAGCCCCTACCCTGCCTCTCCTTGTTTAACCCATGACCAACACTGCCTCTCCTCGCCCAACCCTGCTCCGCCTTAGCTCCTACCAAGCTAGGCGAGCCCCACTCTTTCCCAGCTAGACCCACCCCGTCACACTTACAATCCTGCCTCGTCAGATGCCACTGATGACATGAAAGTCTCAAGGACCTTATTATTGTCAGCTAGTAGGCTCACTGGCACCTATTTCTTTCGTTTTTCTACGTATGTCACATCAGTATTCTCCCGTATGTTATTTATGCAATCAGTGCCCATATTATAGTTATCTAAGGACACAAAAGATATTAGAATTTACTATGCAAAACAAATAGCCAAGGAAAAGGTGTAACAAAGCTTCCAAAGCCGAAGAAAATGCGGCGCCAATTCTCCCAGCGATGAGAGACCAGTTGCAGGGCCACGTAAGTTTTATCATGAACTACACACCCCCTTCCCCCCATCCCCCCAGCACACTCACAGTTTACGCTTGTGAATGTCTGGGTCGTGGAAGGGAGACTGTGGGCGGTCCTGTAACATTTTCCAAGATCCATCATAACATTTACCCTCATCCGATCTTCAGTTCTTTAAATACACGTGGAGTAAGCAAGGAGGGACGTGAATTGTGTGTGTTTTGGGACATCCGCCGTAACATTTAATGTTAACTGATTTGATATGATCAGATATGCCTAAAAAGTAAAGAAGGATTAATTGGAATTAACATTAAAAGTGATACATGAATAATTTCATGAAACAAGAGAAAAGATTCGCAAAATATAAGAACAGCTTCAAAGTGAAAGACACACACACACACACACACACACACACACACACACACACACACACACACACACACGTGTAATCATATGATATATATATGTATATCCTGTATATATATACACGGTATATATATATATATATATATATATATATATATATATATATATATATATATATATATATATATATATATATAATCGCTACCATAGGACGATTTTATGTAATTCTGGCCTAATCTCTTCTTGTACTGACGGGATTCAGACGATCCTCAGTAAACGCGTCCACAGAAAAAAAAAATTATATATATATTAGGTGGTAGCAGGAATTCAGTGAAAAAAGACGCCCTCGGACGAAGGATTTTTAGAGAGATACAAAAATTCATGTGAAAATACCCCAGTCAAAATGCCGAGCCGCGAGAGTGAAGTGCAGCGGATCTAGTTTGGAAGTCTGTCAGTCGCTAACTTTGCCGGCATATGGAAATTTTCGCATTCGCGCTGTGATGTCCCCCCGCAAACTTCATCCGGTAGTTTTTTTTCCATCGCTCGAAATCCAACTCAGCACTCACATTTTTATTTATCCAGAGTTCTTAGGCTTATGTTTACAGCCTCTTCAAGCTGATTACTCCTCTTTTTTTTTCTTTTTACTTTTATTCTTGCTTCCAACAGACGATTTTACACAGCTTTGGACTGAGCTCTAGAAATGGAGGGATTAAGGAAGGCTGTATGAACCCTCTCCCTTGCTCGAAAAGTCTCTCCTGAGTTCAATAAAAATCGTCTTAGTGATCGCAGTAATGGATTGCCAAATACGTTATCGGGGTGAAGTGGTCAGTAAGCTTCGCGTAATTGATATGTATTAGCCTTGTAGTTCTTTCGTATCTATCACTCTTTATCTGTTGTCAGACGTCCAGTCCCAGTCTTCACCCAGTACATGCAATAACAATAGCATCCTCAAGGTCTGGTTTTCCCTGCATTAATTCCGGTATTCTCGTCTGTTAAGGTAGCTCCCCAACACCTTTTCCTTGGCGAATTGTTTTGCTTATTACACCATACTCTCCTCTTCTGTGTAACATAAGCCCTTTCAGTATCACCATACTCGCATAAACAACGGACAAAGGGATGCTAACCAATCGTCCCCCAAAATAAGTCGCTGAGGAAGAGGTGTTAGGAAGCTTCCTTAATTGACGAGACTACAGGTGAACTTTAAATTCTACTCAGACTATCGCCTGATGAAAATATGTGGCTCAGGGAAATAATTATCAGCAGGTAGTATTAAAGGATACCAGGTTTCATATTCAGCCCGCTAATCTCAACCTTTGCATTGTATTTTGCTTGGCTACGGACGATTTTATTCATTGCAAGAAAACCCACTGCAGTTCAAGGGTTAGATGTGTTTCAAAAGATAGAATTACTCACATTAACTTCACCACGTCTCTCCAATTACGCTTTTTTTTCTTTTTTTTTCTAGTCCTGCTGCTTTCAAAGGATTTTATTCAGCTGAAGAGGGATTTTAGAGCTGGAAGTCATATATGTAGTAACCTTCCTTAACCCCTGCAGTACGAGAAGCCCTCCCTAAGCTGAATAAAAGCGTCTGGAATTAGCAAGAAGACACTACAAATGACATTCAAAGAGTTGTTCATATACAGTAGGGAATAAAAACTCCCCTAATATTTCAGCTCTTCTACATCTCACTTTCCACTGCTGGCTAAAATTCCAAATCTGAGAGAGGACTGGTTTGTTTCTCTGTCCATAGATGATTCTCTTTGCTTTTATGCTTCACGGAGGAAAGTGACTGACAAACCTTAAGTGTGGGGTTTCGAAGGGGAACAGTTGGCAAACTTTTCTCCTTAATTGTACACACACACACACACACACACACACACACACACACACACACACACACACACACACACACACACACACACACACACACACACACACACACACACACACACACACACACACACTATTTTTGGGGTGGAAAGTAATATCTCTCAACCCCAGACCATAGGAAATAATATTCCTCAACCTGGAGCTGTGCAAGACTAGGAAGAAGGTGTGAAGGAAGATCTAAATATGTATTTTTTTTTTTTTTTTTGTATTTTTTAGTGAAGTTAACAAGCAAGACAAATATCACGACCCTGTGACAGACAATACTTCTCAACCCTCAGAGCAAGACTATATACACTCCCTAAAAGTATACAGGACAAGGAAGAACATCTGCGTTAGGAAACACGAAATAAACCACTATACAGTAAGGTTGGAGGGGACAAAATCTGGACGTCTTGGAGTGGAGCAGAACTGGGGATATGTTAAGGGCAAAACACGTCAAAACATTCAGTTTTTAGAAACACTGGGGAGGAAGACAAATACATATGTCTCATTCTCTCCAGGAGTTTGCCAGACTACAAAGACATTCACCCCTGCAAAATAACAGCGTTTCCTTTTGACTCTCGACGCATGGCTTCAAAAACACGCCTCCATTAGGTTAAGAGGACAAAGGCGGGGTGGGATGAAGGCCGGGATGAAAGGGCTGGAAGAGAGGGCTGGGGCTGAGGTGTGGCACTGGGATTTGGGGCTGTGATTAACCCACTAGGCCCAGGGATGTTTGTATATTGTTGTTGGTATATGTAGGCTGTAGTATGGACGTTCTTATATAGTGTTCTTGGTTTACTCGTATAGGCGTGTTTATGTACTGTATTGTTGTGGTTGGAATAGATAATTGCATATGTGCTTTTTTATGTTCCTGGTATATAGAGACTCGTGTTTTGCTTTGGAGAGATATTTCGACCGGGACGGTTAGATACGGCCTTCATTTTTCTGTCACTACTAAGTGGCTTTCCTCTAAGTTGAGTAAAATCGTTTGATAGCAGGGAGGATTAAAAAAAAAGAAAAGAAAAAGTGTTCATATTGAGGGGAAAAGAGAGCGGCTGGGGATGAAAGGGTAGGGTGCATTGTAGTAAAAGAGTAGGTCACAGGAAAATGTAGCAACATATACAAAACTACATACACAATGGGTGAGGGTGAAAAGAGGAGGGGGGAGGGAGGGCGGATTGAGGTGAAAGTAAAGCTGCGTCAGAATTACCCAGAAAACTGCAGGGAGATCGACTGTGAGTGAGAGGGGTGGGGTTGAAAGGACAAGTCAAGAAGATGTACAAGTATGATCCAGAATTATACAGAGGAGAAGGGATTTTGGTGAGAGTAAACCTACAGCAGAATTACCCAAGAGGTACGGAGAGATCGACTGGGAATAAGGGATGGAGGGGTGGTATTGGGGTGGCAGGATAGGACCAGGAAAATGTCGCAGTATGACAACACAGAGAATGGCTGGTGGTGAAAGAAAGTGGGGGCGTTGCAGTGAGTGAAGTTGCAGCAGAATTACCCAAAGAGCTGCAGAGAGATCGACTAGGAGAGAGGGAGGGATGAATTGGGGTGAAAGGGAGGGGCAGCTGCGAGGACCGGGGAAATGCGGCAAGATGATCCCGTAATCCAATCTGTGAACCGGGTTATTGGATGCTGATCACTCGGCCGACTCCCAAGCCTCACATGATCCAGCATAGTCTCTCTTCTCCATTTTGCCTGTATGTGTCTTTGTGCCTGTGTCTCTTTCTCTGTCTCTGTATATTTTCTGCGTCTGCCTATCTGTATTTTTTTTTTTCTCTGTTTACCACTTTCTTCCATCTGTCAATCAATCAGTCAGTTATTCACTCTGTCTTTCTAGCTATCTGTATCTGTGTATTTACAGTATCTCTCTCTCTCTCTCTCTCTCTCTCTCTCTCTCTTTCCATTGCTCGTATACCGCTTCATTGCACTATAAAATATTTCTTTCCCAAAATTCACTCACTCGTCATTTCCGATGTGTTTTATGAGCGTATCGGGCCCTTTACTGTTTTGCATTGCCAGAAACTTGTATGGGTGTCATTTTTTTGTATTTTATTATGGATGTACGGATGCATTTATCTGATTTTTTTTATTGGTTTCTTCACTGTGTACCGGTATTGATTGTGTGTGTGTTTTTTTTACAGAGGTGATTTAGTGGTGGTTGGTGCTTTAAATTGTGTGTGTGTGTGTGTGTGTGTGTGTGTGTGTGTGTGTGTGTGTGTGTGTGTGTGTGTGCTGATACTTCGTGTTTATATGCAGATATCATTCCGTATGTTTGTATGTACCTTATTTATTCCTTCCTATTTATTTGGGTACGTAAGAGAGAGAGAGAGAGAAAGAGAGAGAGAGAGAGTACCATGCGTGCCCCCCCTCCCCAGAATTGGAATCAAGGAGGAAGTGGGGTGGCTATGAACAAACCTTCCCCCCCCCCCTCCACTCTCATTACAACTTAACCTTCCTGCTGCCCGTCTCTTGATATCTACCATCTCTGGAGGAAGTTTTAATAGCCAGTCTTTGTGCTTGGACAAGTTTGGGGACACTCGCTAGAAGTTTTTACCTGTGTTCCCGCAGCTCCGGGTATCACTGTCTTTTTTCATAGTTACTCTTGCCTTCCTGCTCCAACTTACTTTTCCTCTTTTGAGTTTGTCCTTGATGAAACTTGATTAGCCCTTTTGTGGCTGGTAAACATCTCGTAATTTAATTTCAGGTACTGTTAGACGGTTCTGATTTCTGATTCTGACTCTATTCAGATTTTTATTTGGCTGAGAGTGACTGGTATGAGCCAGTGAGTGTTGATACTGTACTGATAACCCTTTATATTGGGACAGCTCTTGAAATCTAATGCTAGATATTTTTTTTTTTTAGCTTAGTGTGTACAGTAACATGATGATGATAATGCTGGTACCATTAACCCCTTTTATGGTATTGTATTCCAGTTGACGCCGAACGATTTTCTTCAGCTGGGGGAAAGTCTGAAAAGGCTTAAAATATTAAAAATGTGATCATTCTCTTGATTAACAGTTGTAAATTCATTCTCGGAGCCGACTGCATGGTGGTTGAAAATTTTATCACGCAGTGGGAGTACTAAATTTAATCTTTATCACCGCCAGGTTTTTCCGTGGCCAATTATTTATTCCAATATTTATACTCCAATATTTATACCATTCTCTGCTCCTTCCCTCTCCCAGTTAACGTTTTCTGTTTTCGAAGACACGATTAAGAACTCTTTGCTCCGCTTGACGCCACACTAGTTCATTAAGGTGAGAGGATGTTTCCCAGTAGGAGTGCTTCATCTCTTCATTATGTTTTTACCCTCATAGTTCGAGGAGGGTATTGTTATCACTGGGATCAGCAACAGTGGGTGGATTAGAGATTTCGTTTCCGGAGCAAATCTCAGAAAGTATAACTACAGAATAATGAAATTTCACATAGTAGTGTGTCATTATAATGAACTGGTGCCTTTTGATAGGTAGAAGACTGTGTCTAAAGTAGTTTTTTTTTTTTTTTCAGAGATTTCAGTGCAATCTGTGCAAGGAATAAGAAGCCAGAACTTAGAAAGCATTCACTACAGAGTCATGAAATTTTATAGTTATGTGTCTTGTAGTGAACTGGTGCTTTTGGTAGGTAGAATGGTGTGTCGTCAGTAGTTTTTTTGAAAATGATGAAGAAGGAAAAAAAAAAAAATTCTCAGATATTTCAGTGCGACCTGCGCAAGGAATTTGAAGGGCCCAGGTTATACCCTCCACCAGACAAAGTTAGAGGAGGGTGTTGGTTTTAAGCTTTAATAGCTCTGTGTCATATGGGGGGGGGGGGTTATGTGCTTGGTTAGGTGTGCAGGGAGGGGTATGTGCTTGGTTGGGTGGAGGGTTGCAATAGCATAGTGTTGCGTATGTTTTTATATCCCTTTCTTGCTACTGCGAATGTTATATTCAGCTAAGGAGAGACTTTTCAAATAAGAGGGGTTAAATATGGCTTTCATTAACTCTTTTTTACCCTCCACCTGACAAAATCGGAGGAGGGTGTTGTTATCACTGAGATCAGTAGGTATCCGTCCGTAGAGTTGGGTGGGAGGGTGGCTGACCGGGCGTAGTAGTTTTGTTTCCGGCCCAGAACTCAGAAAGTATTCACTATAGAGTCATGAAATTTCACATAGTTATTTGTCTTTATAATGAGCTGGTGACGTTTGATTGGTAGAATGCAGTGTCTTAAGTAGTTTTTTTCTAATGAAATTGTTAAAAATTCCAGAGATTTCAGTGCAACTTGTGCAAGGAATCTGAAGGGCCCAGATTACGTGTCCTCCAGGTGTTCTCCTTATGCCCACCTTTAACAGAAAAGATTAGGGTGAGTGGGTGAGGGCTGTTATGCGCTTGGTTAGGTGTAAAGGGAGGTGGGGGGATATGCTTGGTCAAGTGGGGTGTTGCAACATCTTGCCTATGTTTTTCCTTTTTATTCCTAAGGACTCTGTAGACCTCATTACCTCTTCCACTTCTAAAGATCTAGTAGCAAGATTAAACAATGGGCTTAAGAGTGGATTTTCAAGTAGGAGGGGTTGATACAGCCTTCATTAACCCCTTCACTACCAGGGTCTTGCCCAGGCTGAGTGAAAGCTTTAGAAGTGATAAGATTTAGCTAAGCTTTGGAAAGGCCTCTGTTGTTGGTGGGGTTAATGAAGGCTGTATCTAACCCTTCCAGGTCCAGTGGGCTTTAGAGGAAGAGGAGGAAGGGGAGGAGGAGGAGAGGGGGTAGGGGGAGGTAGAGGAGCGTGAAGGTGCTAGAGGGAGCGGTGTGGGCGGAAGTGGAGGGGAAGGAGAGGTGGAAGAGACGAAGGGAGAGTTGTTTAAGGTTGAAAAAATAGTGAAGGAGGTGGAGGAAGTGGAGGGGAAGGAGAAGTGGAAGGGATGAAGGGAGAGTTGCATAAGGTAGAGGAGAAGATAGTGAAGGAAATAGAGGAAGTGGAGATGGAGGGAGATGCAGGGTGGTGGTGGGAGGATCGTCTGGCATTTGTGTAATGAAATACCGGTACCTGGCGGGGGGTTTCTTGTGCCCCACGCCGCAGATTTTTACCCAAATTTCAAGTGCTAGAGTCTTGCATAATATTTCATGCTGGGAAAGATTGAGTGGACGAGAATAAAGCAGGTGGGATATATATATATATATATATATATATATATATATATATATATATATATATATATATATATATATATTTGTGTGTGTGTGTGTGTGTGTGTGTGTGTGTGTATTTTGCACCAGCACCCTCTCTTACTGTCTGTTGTAATTAGATTTAGTGGGTTATGGAAGTTTTTGCACCATCGACATATTTTTTTTCCTCTTAGTGCAAACCTCACCTTCTCTTCCTAACTGAGACTCAGCTGTCTGGGGCGACTGATAGCAAACCCTTCTCTGTATCTTCCACTTTCTCTATACTCATTTCAAAGCCAAAGGTGACTGTTGTGTGTATGTACGCAACGACATAACTTGCTCTCATGTTCCTGAACTTGAATCTTCTGAATTGTCTACTCTCAGGCTTTGGCTCTCCTGTCATTCTCTAAATATATTTGCGCTGTTTGCTTATCCCCTAATTCTACTGACAATAAGAAATACTTTTACGATCTTACTTCTAAGATGGTACACATCCTATCTATTTCTCCTTTTTCTGAAATCTCCATTCTAGGAGATTTGGATGTTCACCACCACCTTTGGCTCTCCTCTCCATTCACTGATCCACGTGGTGAACAAGCCTACATCATTTCTATCCTTAATGGCCCAGAGGAACTTGAACAGCACCCTACCCGTATCCCTGACCACTTTGGAGAGACTTCTAATATACTTACAGTTAATAGTTCCTTCTGCTGACGCTTTTAATTTTCCTCTCCAATGGGCTCCTTCAATCACAACCTTATCATTTTAACCTGTCCTGTCACTCCATTAAGGCCTGTGGACCCTCCAAAAACGCATCGGTTGTGGCACTTTGGAGGTGCTGTTTGGGAGGCCCTCAGGCAGTATATACTTCCTTGATTTTCCCTTGAATGATTATTGCTTCCATGGCCGAAAGCTATCTAAGTGTGCCTTGCACATTAGGGAGGTTATCCTCTCAGGCATGGAAGCATACATTCCATTCTCCTATCCTTTGACTAATTTAAAAATCCTTGGTTTAATCACGTTTGTTCTAATGCTGTCCACAATAGGAGAAGGCCTACAAAGGTACAGGAGCCAACCCACCCCTGAATCTCATCTCATTTATGTTTCTGTGTGGAATTGTGTTAAGTCTGTTCTTGCTCTGCAAAAAATAATTTCATTCATACTAAATGCTCTGAACTCTCTAACTCGAATTCTTCCCGCTCCTTGTGGTATTTGTCAAAAACCTTTCTACAACTTTACCTCATCATCCTTCCCATCTCTTTCACTCCGATGGCTCTGTAGCTGTTTCTTCTACTGATATAGCAGAAATCTTCACTTAGAGGTTCTCCTTCAACTCCACCTTAGGCAATTCTGGAGCTGTTCCTCCATCATTTCCACCCTACGACCTCTTCATAGCTGACATTAAAATTTCTTTGATGTATTTTCTGCCATTACTGGCCTCAATACTAATAAGGCACATGGACCTGACAGGGTCACTCCTGTTGTCCTCAAGAACTGTGCTTCTTTGCTTACACCCTGCGTAGGTAAACTCTTTCGCTTTTGTCTATCAACTTCATCTTTCCAGCTTGCTGGAAGGTTGCTCTCATTCAGCCTGTCCCAAAGAAGAGTGACCATTCCCATCCCTCTAGCTATCGCCCAGTTGCTTTAACATCCTGTGTTTCAAAAGCATTCTAGTCTGTCCTTGAAAAAAAAAAATTAAAGCATCTTTCCTATCACAACCTTCTTTCTGATTGTCAGTATGGGTTCTGCCAGGGATGCTCCACTGGCGGTCTTTCTCACCTACCTTTCAGACTCCTGGTCATCCTCCTTTTGGGGCTTTGGCGAAAGCTTTGTCATTGCACTTGACATCTCAAAGGCTTTCGATCGAGTCTGGCATAAATCTTTAATTAACAAACTGTCCTCTTACGGTTTCTATCCGTATGTCACTGCCTTCATCTCTAGCTTCCTTTCTGGCCGTTCTAGACAGTAGCTGCTGTTGTAGACGGCCACTGTTTTTCTCCGAGAGCTATCAATAGCGGTATTCCTCAGGGCTCTGTCCTATCGCCGACTCTCTTCCTTTAATTCATCAGTGACCTAAGCTGTATATTTAACCCTATCCGCTCATACGCTGATGATTCCACCTTTCACCTTTCCATTCGCTTCCCGCAGCATCCATCTCAGCAGTAAATTCAACAAACAAGGGATGAGGCTGTGGCATATCTAATGTCTGACTAGGCTTATATCTCCAACTGGGGTAAAAATAATCTCTCTCTCTCTCTCTCTCTCTCTCTCTCTCTCTCTCTCTATATATATATATATATATATATATATATATATATATATATATATATATATATATATATATATATAATTAATGCATCAAAAACTCAAAAACTCAGTTCTTACATCTACCGACATAATCTTCCACAGGAGTACCGTACCCTCTAATTTTTTTTAACTATATCCAGCTCAATCCTGCGTGATCTTTAAACATACATAGGGTTTCATTCTCTCGGGATTTATCTTGGAAAGAACATATTACCTCTCTTGTAAAATCAGCTTCCAAGTGATTGGGTGCGCTAAGCCGACTCCATGCCTTCTTTACCCCTGCACAGTTGTTGACTTTATACAGGGGTTTTATTCGCCTCTGTGTAAAGTATAACTCTCATGTGTGGGGAGGCTCCCTACATACAGCTCTTCTCAACAAGGTGGTGTCAAAGGCCTTTCGTCTCATTAACTCTCCTCCTCTTACTGGCTCCCTTCAACCTCTGTCTCTTCACCGCACTGTTGGATCTCTATCTCTTTTCTATCGCTACGTCAGTGGTCACCGCTTCTCTGGACTTTCTGCTTGTATCCCTCCGCCACTAGGCGGGCAGGTACCACCCGTGTAGCAACAAACTCTCATCCCTTTCTGTCCACTTCTCCAGTGCGGCGTTAACCGTTACTCCCAGTCCTTCATGTATGCAACAGGTCAGCCTTGGAACTGTCTCCCTCTGTCTGTATTTCCTACTGCCAGTGATCTCCAGTCTTTCAAATGCAGTGTGCCCAGGCATCTAGAAATGAAATGAACGGATCGTGAATTTGGCTTTCTGTTATCTTGTTTTTGTTTTTTCTTGGATGAACCAATTTGCAGGCTCCTGACCTTTGGTTCCTTCATCATGGCATAAAAAAAAGAAGAGAATGTACATCTATTGTCTTACCTAAAGTGGACACCCTTCACCTTACCTTCCACCAAACCTTCACCTCCATCGCCGTCTGTACACTCCACACTCATAGTCTCTACTCATCCCTTCTTCTACCCCTGGCTAGGAGAAAGTCACAGCCAGGTTTTGCACTGAACGGAGACCTATTATCCTGTTTTACGGTGTCAGTACGAAGCCTGACTAGATTACTGAAGAGCGTTTCGTAATGGCACAGTTCCCCGTTTGGTGTAGACAAGACATATAGACAGAATTATTAAGGCGGAGAGCATGAAGATGTAAGGAAAGCTGTCACTGATGTCAGTAATTTAAAGAACACTTGTAATTGTTAAATGTGATTACCCTCCATCCCACATTACAGAGTGTTTTCAGCTGCAGTACAGATAGGTCAGGCACATTCTAACTTCATCGCATGCTGCAGAATTTATCGTAAAAATAAAAGGGGGGGGGGTGATATACATACCTACACACTCAGCACAGAAATAATAAGACAACTCCGTAAATTCAGCGGACGTCACTACAAATATGTGCTTCCTATCAAAATCTGAAATCCCATCCTTATAATGGATGCATTTTTTTTTTTTTTTTTTCGCTCAACGGTTTTATTCTCTTAGTTTTGTATTATCATTTTTTTGCCGTTCTCTAATTATACGGTATATATATTTATCTATCTATCTATCTATCTATCTATATATATATATATATATATATAGCCTATATAATCATATTCACAGCACTAATTATTTTGGGAAATAAAGATTAGATGACGATAATGAATCCGTTTCGATGAAATGAATTTTATACTTACACAGAATTATTTAGAATATTAGTTTTAGATGTTTCGGCTTCTGTTCAATTAATTATTCATATTTTGGGCCGGAAACGGAAAGAAATGACTATTTTATCCTGAAGGGTTGAATGCTGAATCAGAACAGCAGCATCCACCTCACATTCCCTGTAAACTCTTACGCGTATGGTTGGACGAAGTCTTGAGTAGAGCCATGTATGTGCTAGGTGTCGTGGATATTAGTATCGCCCTCTCATAGGTATAGCATTGGAGCGATAATGAGACAGACCTGACGGCAGAGTATTCGACATTATAATAATTCTAACCTGATGTTATGACGTGTGAGTTTTTGTTTTTTAGGGATATATTTCATGGATGACTTATCATACCATATGCCCTAACGTTAGTTGGTCTTATTTTCGGACTGGTTTGATGTCGAGTTTCACTGTGTTTATCCAGAACGTGGTCATTGGGGGAAAATAAAACAACACATTATTAGAGAAACCATTGTATTTGTAGCATGTAAACTGAATAGCTAGGTTAACTGGCAAGCGAAACACGAGCATGTGGAAGGTACATTTGAAAAGGAACCAACGTAGCGGACAGGCCATCTCTGGTAGAATAACGAAGGTACAAAACTTCTGAAGGAGAGTGTATAATTCGTGTTAGGGAGAGAGTTGCGCGGGGACGACCAGCCACATGGTAAACAAAGGCAACAGAACGAAAAAGTATAATTAGGATGAGGAATACGAGGCAGAACAAGGGGGAAAATTCTTGGACCAACTTACCCGAGGGACGGATTTCGAGTTGGCCCTCTAGCGGCGACAGACCAAAGATTGAGATGAGCCAGAGACACAAGGAAAAAAAACATGAAATTCTAACTCCATATGAAGAGAAGAGAAAAATGTAATGTTTTAGAAGATGGCTATGAAACATAGAGGATGGACAGGAATGATGATGATGATGATGATGATGACGATGATGATGATGATGATGATGATGATGATGATGATTGCCTGTTGTTATCTAAGAGGTAGAAAGATGCACCAAAGTTGAGACAATACAAATGGTTAGGGATGAATAATGAAAAATGGCCTTCTCTTTATTCAGCAGCTAGAAGGATGGCATTGAATAGGCGGAAGGGATGAGGAACGAGTGAAAGGAACTCCCTAAACTTCTAAAAGGAACAGAAACTGCTACTTGGACGACTCATACGATGGAAAACGGAAGGCACAAGACAAAGGGGAAAAAAACAGGCTACAGACGGACAGGGGAATAGTTTAAACACGTGAATAAACGGAGAGAACAATAAAACACCCACACACACGGCAAAACACCTCACGTAGATACAGAAGACGTTATGCAAAGAAGGGGAGTAGAAGAAACGACAGGTAAAAAATGGAGGAGAAAAACTGTCCTGCGATTGACCAAACACAAGTAGAGGGTGAACGAGGGAACGGCACAGCACACACACAAGGGGAGGCAATGAACGTACAGGCTTAGAACGTACAACAGCACCCATACAGTCAAGACATTGCATAAAAAACGTAGGTTATTATCATTGTCACGTTCAGCTTGTAGGAGCGGTATTGTTATTGGTATTATTATTAGTAGTATTCAGCGGATCCTGCACCTTGGTCTTCTAGAACTTTGATTTCTTTTTCTTTTCTTTCATTTTTCACGTCATTTAACTACAGACACAAAAAAGGTGGAAGTAAAATTCGCTAAGTGTGGAAGACAGCATATGAGTTGCATTGAGGAGGATGAGGAGAGCCGAGATGGTTGAAAAAAAGTTGGCCCGTGAAGTTAGTGCTTGTGCGTTTTGTGTTGAAGTTGTTTTTTTTGGGGGAAATACTGAAGGTAGTGAAGTTATTTGGAGGATATGTTTCTTGGGTTATTAGAAATTGTGCTTAACTGAGGATGGAGTTCATGTGGAAGTTGTTGTTGTGGTTACTAAAGATTGTGTGGAAATTGCTGTTTTGCATATTTAAGGTTCTGTCAGAGTTGTGCATAGCTGAGAAACTGAATCTTGTGCGTACGTAGAAGTGTTATACTTGACCAAGAAAAAGTACAATGTAGGATATGTGAATGCGAAGTTGTTGTATGAAGGTGAGGAGAGATTGGTCTTACCTGTGTTTAAGGAAGGTTGTTTCAGAGGTGTATACTCTGAAGAATACTGTATGACTGTAAGTTTGCCATAAGTAAAGCTTATTTCAGAGCTGTAAGTTAGGCGCGTGTGGTTATTATAGTCTTACGTACATTGCACGCACGGAAAGTTTCCAGAATCGTTGTTCTACGTAAAATACCTTGGGAAGTTCTTGATAACAATACGTAAAATCGTGTTCCAGATGCCAGTGCGAGTAAGTGTTGTCATAGGATGTTGGTAGAGACACGTGAAACTAAAATCAAAGTTGCAGTTGTTGTACAGTATGCTTTTCTTGGATTTTATGAGTGTGTTCGTTCGTGATAGAGGTGGGATGACATCGGTGTTCGATAACTTGAGTTGCTGAAGGAAGTTTGAGTTGAAATTACTGTCTGTTACTTCGTGTGTTCGGGGGATATTAAAATCATGTTTGTGTCGTGTTCTGACCAGGAAGGTAGTGTGAAGAAAGGTTGAGTGAAAAAAAAAAAAAGTGCTATTTCTTATGTTCTGAGGTTGTATTGAACATGTTTTGTGTCGTGTTCTGACCAGGCAATGACTTTGGTTGCTTCTCTTCAAATTCATTGTCTGGTGCTGAAGGGGAAAAGTAAGAGAAAGACGAAGAGGACGTGAAGGAAGAATCAGCTGTAGGAGTACTGTTTGTTTACATATGACGTTGTGGGTGGAGGGAAAAATGTATTTAAATATTTATGTGAAGTATTTTTTTCTTTCTGAACACCAAGAACTACACTCGGACATACTACACTAAAAGGAAAAGCAGTGGATTAAAAATCCCTCCAGCAGTCTCGAACGCACGCGATTTCCGGCATTTCTGAAGAACTGCTGGGCATGCAACGATGAAACTTGGCATCTTTTTATAAGCCCACGACAAATATCATTATGTACGCTTCCCCTCTTTATTGCATTAGTTTTTTGTAAGAATTTATTATTATTCAGAAGGAGTCAGGCATATATGATAGAACTTCTTTTTAAAATGTAGTAAGTGCTAAAATGGCCATATACAAAGCGGTAGGCTATATGATACAACCTATACGTTAAGCTCTAGTGGTATATATGTTACGGTGGGTGATTTGTACATGAAATATACACACACGCCTTCACAACACCCCATCGCCCCTGTTACACATTACAGTATATTAAACAGAGAATAATTAGTATTTTTTCCCCTTAAGGTTACACAGTACGTCTCGGCAATAATTCTAAAGCGAATCACAACATCGTCACTTTTTTTTATTTGAATGCTGAAAATCAAAACTGGAACGCGACGGCTCAACACAGTACATGCATGACGGGAGAGGTGTGTGTGTGTGTGTGTGTGTGTGTGTGTGTGTGTGTGTGTGTGTGTGTGTGGTAGCCACACACACACTATCGAGACCCCAGTTGTTGTTTTTTAATGAAAATGAAAAATCTCTCTCTCTCTCTCTCTCTCTCTCACACACACACACACACACACACACACACACACACACACACACACACACACACACACACACACACACGCATCCCATGCCTCTCGTTCTTCCAGGAAATATACAACTGAATTACAAGAAAAAAAAAATCGTGTTTTTTTGTAATCGGAATCCTAAGCAGTACTTGTCTCATCATATTTCCCAAAAAATATTAAATTTCTCCATATATTTTTGTGTCTCTAGAAAATTTGAGTAACTATAAATATTCAGGTTCTCGCCAAATTGTTACCTTATTGATGCAGTGGACTTTTTTTTTTTTAATTCGGTAATTGAAAAAGGATACACGGTACAGTATTTCAAAGCTGATCGTCCTTTGCTTTAAAATGTAGTGTACCGCAGGTGTCTCAATGTTATCTATCTATCTGTCTGTCTGTCTGTCTGTCTATCTATCTATCCATCCATCTATTTCTATTTTTTTTTTTTACTGTATGCCTGAGAAATCTACCATCGTTACCCCTTCACTTCAGTGCCTATTATGTTAAAAAATTTGATGAACAGATTTGGTCTACGGAGAACAAATTTTTAACATCAGATGAACAGATCAAGAACGCGTGTGAAGTAATTTGGAACACTGGAAACGCACATTTAAAACTCCAGGGCCAAATGGATTTTCAGACGAATAAGTATGAAATCCAGCTTAGATGAATTTTAAAAGGTATTAAATGTTGACACAAAGCAAACATATCTGAATCGCTGGACGAGTGTATGTAAAAAAGACACACACACACACACACACACACACACACACACACACACACACACACACACACACACACACACACACACACACACAAAGGCTGGTTCGGAGTACTTTATCAAACACACTCCACTATGAAAAAATTACGCAAGATTAGAGTCACAATGCCAAAAATTTCCGTCTGTATGTGTGCTTCCTAAATGAGAGGTCGCAGACTCAGAACTAACCCCTCAGAATCGCCCTCTCCATTTCCTGCACTTTCTTACAGCGCCATCGTAACTCCGGTCGCGTTCCCAGTAAAACCTCGTCGTAACTTGCGAATTACTCCTCGACTTACGACGTCTTTTACCGACGTGAATGGCTCTGCGACCTGGAGAGTGCGTGAGGGGGGGGGGGAGGTCGATATACGTAAAAAAAAGGGTAGTTAGTGTTGGATTAATTACTAAGTCAGCCCGAGGACCCCCCCTCTCTCTCTCTCTCTCTCTCTCCACTTCCTCCATTACTCCTTCCTCTTCCCCCTTTACGAGTGATTTTTGTTACCCATATTTTCCTTCTTGTATTGTCAGCAGCCATTCCTCACAAAACACACACACACACACACACACACACACACACACACACACACACACACACACACACACACACACACACACACACACACACACACACACACACACACACAGACCTCTCCCGCTGTTTATAATCGACACTGCCACACGATATATCAACCTTTAGTGTTATTTACCTCTAGAAACAACGGAATTACAGCCATAAGTGATCTGAAACGGCTACTTCGATGGATGATAACACGAATGATAACAATACGATGAGATTTCCGTCTAGGTGATAAAGGAAGTAAAAAATATATGATAAACTGGGAAAGCCTAACATTTGTAGTACATTACCCCTATATATACTCCAAGCGGGCTTTCCCCCCACTGGCTTATTTTGTTAGTTATTAAAAAAAAGCTTATGAATATGTATTGTATGTATATATATATGGAAATCAGAATCAATAATGCAAGTCCATCAATATGAAGATGAAGGGTACAGGCACGGTAAGAAGTTCGTCCCCACTCGCCCTTATAACTACAAGCCTCGTGGTTCGGAATACACCCATTAATAGAATTGAGATTATGAACTTCAATCTGATGGCCCATTTTTTTTTTTTTTAATTCTTGTTACCTCCAGACGATTTTGTTCAGCTTAGGAGAGACTTTTCAAACTAGTGAGATTGCATATAGCTTTTATTTACTTTTTCATTGTCTCATTCACCGCAAAACGTCTCCCTCGCCCAAGAAGAATAAAATCGTCTCGAGGTAGCCAGAACAGATCCACGAAATACGTCATCGTAGTGAAGGAGTTATTGTCTCGTTTTTCGAATCAGACAATGACCGAAACAGTTCCGAACCCGTGCGCGTGTAGCCGGCTGGGTGCGGATAGGGAGGAACTTTTGACCGTGGGTGTACAGTCGCGGACATAAATAACGATACACTTCTTAAAATAACTCAAGAAACAGTGATCAGTGACTTTCTAAATCCGGTGATGCTGTCTTTGGAACTCAATCACTTTTTCTGAATATTTATGCAAAGAGTCATAATTTCATGGGTTAGAAAATGGATCGATATTATATGCCCACAAGTGCACGTGGATACATATACATTTACATAAGTCACACAAACAGCACGGACAGAATCGCATGCTGAAAGAAACACCTATAAGAATATCAGCGTCGTTAAACACCTTTTCTCTAACTCGGTAAATAAAACAAGAAAATTAAAATAAGAAGAAAATTATCTCCTATTACATGAACCTCTGAAAACAAGAAATTATATGGTAGTGACCAATGGGCTATAATATGTACAATATGATATACTGTATGTTTGTAAGTACACTCTACCACACACAAAAATAGATCTATGTATATTTATATGTATATATATATATATTCCTACCCAGACCGACGCCACACTTACAACCACAGTCAACTTCGTCCTATAAATCTTACTTAAACCCTAACCAATTTATCCTAGAACCATAATTTAAGATTATATATATATTTATGTTTGTTCCCGCTATGCACAAGACACTCACCGAATTCTATAACATTTGGCAAATAGAAAAAATATATGTATATGGTTTTATGCCGACAGCTGGGTCTGCCCTCAACATACATTTCATGAGCGCTCAATACCATCTCCTGAAAACGAAAAAAATATTAACGAGGATAGTTTTTATAATAGGTGTAATATGTCGCTGGTAAAGAAAGGTTGGGGAAATTCTGCACTTGCAAATGGCGCCGTTAACAGAACCAGCCTTCGGCATTCTTTTCAACTATGGGTCCTTTTACACCGCGTTGTTAATATTATCGGCCACTACCCAATAACCCTGCACTTGCCACGAAACGAAAGCCTCATTTACGGCTCTTTGTATGCGGCGAGAGAATACTTAATAAGCCTCCTATGCCTTGGTGAGGCCGAAACCTTAATAATAAGCATAATTTCAGGGCTTCATTTCGCAGTAAAATACGCACATATTGCCTCGCAGAAGTATATGAAAAATTGCCAAGCGCTTAAAGCATGAATACGTAAGGAAAGAAAATTGCTTAACCTCGCATTATTTTACTTAACTTTGCTGTGCTTGGGTACTTAACAGGTCTTATGGTTTCCTTCACTTACTGTGCTAGGATTGTTATTTATTTCAGCACCTTAAGTGGTCTAGTGAAAACGTGTGGCCGCAGCTCACATTTCCATAACATCACTTTTTACGCTTCGCCATACATTCCCCTGATTTCACCCTTCACCACATATTCCCCAAACTTTACTCTTCACCACACGCTCCCCAAACTTATCACCATACATTCCTCTAACTTCTCCCTTCACCATACATTCTCCAACCTTCACCCTTCACCATACATTCCTCTGACGTCTCCATTCGTACAGGCCCTTTAACTTCACCCTTCACCATACATTCCCCTAACTCCTCCCCTCACCCTCGAAGCGTAATTATGTACCGGTGACCTAATATTTCAAAATTACCTACCACAGCAACACAGCTCTTCGTAACACAACAACCTCTCACAGCATCACAGTTCAACATCTCTGATCCCTAGCACTGCGGTTTGACACAGCACTGTAGCTTACGTAACACCACAGCCTCGCAGTTTAACGCATTTCTGTACCCTGGAATTGCATTTCTGTACAGCACCACAGCTTCATATAACACCACAGCCTCCCACACCATCGCAGCCTAACACCAATCTTCCCGTAACACTACAGTCTCCCACACCATCGCAGCCTAACACCGATACTTAGCGCTTTTCACACATCATTGCAGCTATAAAAAACACCACAGCCTCACACAGGGTTGCATTTTAACACGGCTCAAGTTTCTAGCACTGCATTCTAACACAGCATCGCAACCTTATCACTGTCGTCTTCAATATTCCGGCCTCCTCCCTTGCCATACCTCTTATTTGGTTGTCTGCGCCTTTATCTTATATGGCAGACAAAACACGGCCGCCTCTTTTTTACTTTTTGCCTAGATCACACAGCTGCGTCAATCCTATATCTATCTTACACCTAGGTATTCATATATAACATTGTCAACAGCACCTTAGTCATTAGGTTTAATAAGCAGATCTCCCTTCTTAAGTCCTAATACTTACGCAAGCATTTTATAACTTCATTCCAAAAATATATAAACCTACTTTCTTATTATGTATTTGATAACTCTATATTTGTGCTTCACACTGTTATTTGTGGTAGTTTTTTTTGTTTTTCACGTTTAGCTGGGGTACGAACACTCCAGTCTTATAACACCTTTGTATTTTGCAATTCGTCACTTCACTGTTTGTAAATCGTCACCGTATATCATTCGTTTTCGCTCGTCCAAGCACTTTGAATACTGGACCAGAAAGGTGTATACTTTGGCAACGCGTACAGCTCCAAAAGGATGTGCACTTTGTGTGTCATGTGCATACACACACTTCTATATGTTAATCATTGCTTCACTGTTTTCTCCTACACCTTGAGGATAAGCTAGTTTCTGCAGTTTCTACGTGAATGGTCATCTCAGTGCTTTCTGCTGTACTTTAGAGGTCAGTTTTCTTGTGGATGGTTGCACCACTGATTGCTTCACTACTCTGACCAGTACTCCTAAGGTAATCCGGAGTTATTGCAGTTTTCATGTGGGTTACTTCACTAGTTTCTCCAGTGCTTCAAACGTGATCAAGTTTCTGCAGTTTATATGTGGATGATTGGTTTGCCACTCTCTGTATGTTTTTCAAGGATCATCTGTATAGAGTTTCTGCAGTTTTCACTTGGATGATTGCATCACTACAACCTGTATTTCACTGGTGATCTTAGAGCTGCTGTAGTTGATTGTTTCTGCACTCTCATACTCTTCGAAGGAGATGGAAAATTTAATTTCTGCAGGTTTCCATTTCTTCGTATTTACTCAAGAACATTATTACTGCACGCGTCGTAGCTATTTTTCCCACTAGATACCTCGCGTCTTAGTAACTCGTTCAGCTCACACCATAGTACACTAATTCTTGTTCTCGACAGTGGTAGGAAATTGTGCGCTTTAATTCTCCTCTCGTATTACTTGGTTAAAATATTGCACATTCATAAAACAGAAAGGTATTTTGCATTTTTTACTAAATATACACTTGCTTCTCTTCTTCCGCGTCTCTCCCACGTTTCGTTTTACTCAGTCATTAGGAACAGTGAAAATAGTTAAGATTGGGTCCTTGTAGTATAAGACTTGGGACTGATCAAAATATACACCCAGATATGTGATTTGACTCCCATTTTTTTTTTTTCATTCGAGCGGTTTTGGATTTCCCAGTAAGAAAACTATGACGTCAGTCCTTCACTTTTTCACATTGCACTTGTTTATGAATGTCACTCTACTTAACACTTTACACTTAACCCCTTCCCTACGGTCATGATATTTTTCCCTCATTTGGCCAGACTTCTGTAATATTTCGGCTGAAGGAATGTTCGTCGTGAAGGATAAGAAACAATCCATCAACTTCTTCACCACAATAACAACTTTGGGATTCAATCTTACCATCTTCGGTCGATATACATTTTTATCAGTTTACGGGTATTTATTTATCTATTTATATTTAGCTTCGGATGGACCTTTCATGGGGAAGGATTAGAAAGTCTCCATTAACACCTCTTCTGCAATTACGATTTTTATAGTTTATTCTTGGCACACCCGGACGATTTTTTCCCCTCCTTAGCTTCGAATCGGCTTCTAACATTTCTGGATCACAAAGTTTCCATTAACATCCTCACTGCGGTAACGAGAGAACTTCCTGTTTAATCCTTGCCACCCCTAGACGATTTTTCCAAGTTTTGGGTGGGTCTCTCGCTCAGTTGTTTCCTTGCCACACCTAGACGATTTTTCTCAGTTTTGGATGGGCCTCTCGTTCCATTGTTTTTTTCCTCGCCACTTGTAGAGAATTTTTTTTTTTTTTGTCCGGATGAGGTTTTCGTTCCATTTTTTCTTTCTACCTCTAGACGATTTTTCTCAGCTTCGGATGGGTCTCGTAGTGAAGGGATTAAGACAAAAGAACAGCTTACTTTTTCTTCCCCCATATCCTCCCCTCACAGTCATATTGATGGCTAAGAAGGGTTCCCTAGCACGTGTTCCTTAGCGATTTATTTTGCCTATTATACTTTAACATTCTCTTGTTTTCTTTTCATATTGTTTTAGTGTCGACATAGTTTACATCAGTACCATTCAAAAGGAGAATAAGGTGGATATTAAAGAAGACAATAAAGTTTAACGTGTAGAATAAATCGCTAAGGAAGAGGCGTCGCGGAATCTCCAGAAAGCCACACGACCCTTAGTAGCAACGAATCCTTAAACCGACGACTCTACGCATAAATCGCGAAGGAAGAGGTGTTAGGTAAGAGTCCGCTTCCTTTAGAGCAACGAATCCTTAACCGAACACTTAACATCATCCCCGCCACCACCCCCTCCACTACTACCCCCTCCACTACCTCCACCACTACACTGAGGAAGTCCTGCGGTGGAGTTCCTGAAGGCGAGGCTACCAACGGCGGGCTGGGACTGTGAGGAGGGCAGTGGCAGGGTGTTGGTCTGGGTGCTGACGGGGTTGTATCCATTGGCCACGAAGGTCGTCATGGTCGTCACTTCCGAACACAGGGACTCTCTCTTGCTGCCAAACAGTCGTCGGCCATAACTGAAGGAGAGAGAGAAGGGGGAGTTATTGGCCGAGGGGAAATGGGAAGGATTTTTTTTTTTATTGTGATTGTTCGTGGTATGGGTTTTAAGTGTGGGAATGGGTGTAGTAGTAGTAGTGGTTTTGGTAGTGGTGATGATGGTGGTAGTGGTAGTGGTGATGGTGATCATAGTTGTAATGGTATAGATGGTGGAATTTGTGGTTGTAATGGTGGTGGTGGTGGTAGTAGTAGTAATAGTAGAGTAGGAGGAGTAAAAGTTGAAATAGCATCATGGTCATCATCTTCATTATATTATTATTATTATTATTATTATTAGGATCAGTAGTAGTTACAACATCATACAAGTTAGTAAATACAAGATGCAGCAGATACAGCAGACAGTAGTAACGTCACAAACCTACTTAGTTATACCGCTTGTACCGCTTAGCATGCCACTAAAGGAACGAGATTAGAATGTTTAATGGTTAGTGTAGAATGTTGGTTGGTTATTACAAAATGCAGGACAACCATACAAGACATTACCACTGCTTACTTAGACGCTTAAAATTTCCTCTGCAAGTAAGAAACATTTTTTCCCTAAATATTCGCTAGAAGAATGTGACTGAAGACTAGAATGTCATAAAGCAACAGGTGTTATTTCTGGAGGCAAGGCAGTCTTGGAGTTAAATTCTTTTGCGTCAGCGCGTCAGGAAGTCAGACCTCAGCGGAAGAGTCAGATCAGGAACCAGAGAAGCGACGAGGAAGGCGTCAGGGAGGTTAGTAAGCGGATCGTGGTGTAAGAAGGCTGGAAGTTTTGCACAGGAGAATATCGCCACCGTTTCCCCAACAAACCTTCCATAATGTTGATGCAATAACTAAAATGGTGTTAAATTTAGAGCTGAGTAGAGTTAGGTCACAGTTTCTTGCTTCACGGTTAAGTTAGTTTCGCTGGGTAGTGTCTGAGTAGTTTATTTCTCCTCGTAGTGTAGAGATCCGTGGACGCAATACTAAATCCGTAAACCTAGAAAACGTAAAGAAATAAACTACCCCAACCCAACCTAGTGGACCTAACCTTCCCTAACCGAGATGTGATGTAATTGTGACCTAACTCTGCTGAGAACGATTTTTAGTCATGTTAGATATTTTTTGTTATGGAAGGCCCGTGAAGAAGTGGCGGTGATATTCTTGCACAGTCAAGCTTCCACATAACTTCGTAACAGCAAAGTCAGCCAGGCGGGCGTATGAAACGATGCGACAGTAAGATTCCAGTGTAAGATGCGGCCGCTGTCTCCCTCTCTCTCTCTTACCTTCACCACGTCTAAGGTCATTCCGGGTCAGTTCGATGTTCCGGCCTGATCAGATTATCCGTGGACAATGGAATCCTCAATAATGGACGAGGAAGTGTATCCGCTGCTGATAACAGGAATATTTCATATAGTTGTTGTTGTATAACTAAGAGAAGACGTCTAAATCTGATACACTTTTATTCATTGTTCAGTAGTCTAATAGTTCAGTATTGTTCCTGTCATTCTGTTATAGAGCCATTGGTGTATCACAGGGAAATTACACCGAAATTTAAAACTATAATAGTGATTCACTAATAATAGAAATAAGAATAAAAATGAAAAGAAAAGAGAATAAAATAATGTTCGTACTGGTTACATTAAAATTAACATATATTAGAAAGGGAAAATGATTACTATAAACAGAGGCAGAATACATGTGATATAGCGTAATTCTCTGGAATGGAATCTCCTTTTAACTCCTTTACTTTGATGATGTATTTGTTGCTCCTTCAAGACGATTAAATTCAACGTCAGAACGGCCTTTTCTTTATTGAAAGGATTAATGAAGGCTGCATCTAACCCCTCCAGTTTGAAAAAAAAAAAAATCTCAGAGGGTGAATAAAATCGTCTGCTGGGAGCAAGAGTAAGACAAGTGAGGTCCTCGGGTCGAAGGGAGTAAAATCTAGACTCTTGCGTGCCTACAGGGTCACGTTCTTCCTACTGACCTCCTGTGACACTGACCTTTTTTCCCGTTTTGTATATGTATTGTACAATATACTCCTACCTACAAGAGGTAATTTGATAAGCTCTCATGTTATTCTAAACGTGTGTGTGTGTGTGTGTGTGTGTGTGTGTGTGTGTGTGTGTGTGTGTGTGTGTGTTTGGGGAGGTAGAAGTCAAACAAGAGTGCAAACAACGACTATTCAGTATAAAATCGATTGCCTTTTTCATATTCATTTTTCAGTACATGTATGTATGTCATGAACCACTGAGAACTTATATGTATATCTTTGTCTGTATGTCTGTCTATCTGTCTATCTGTATTTCTGTTTCTATATATCTTTATCTATGTTTCTCTATTTATCTATCTGTCAGTCTGTTAATGTATCTTTCTATCTATCTGTATGCAGTTCCACTCAGAATCATACTATTTTAAACGTTGAAACAAATGTATTTTTCCCCTTGACTTTCATGTTCAATGCTGCGTCAACACATGGCATTATTAATCCGCCCCCTCCCTCCCTCTACGCCAAGCCAGCAATAGCCCTGAAAATATTATACAGTATTTGTGTGTGTGTGTGTGTGTGTGTGTGTGTGTGTGTGTGTGTGTGTGTGTGTGTGTGTGTACTCTCCATACCTCAGTAAAACAGTCGGAATTCTCTTCTTGGAGGGACTCTTGGACTAAGGGTGTTTTTAGTATATCGCTGTTCACCCACCAGTACAATTAGGGACCTGCATGTCAGTCATTTGTGGGTTGTATTCTAAGGGAAGGTGGGAGCTCAGCATATCTGATTGTGTGCCGTAATATCCCTCAGACAAACGATAGACGGAAATCCAAACTCATTTTAGTTGGGGCACCGTGTCTCGTTTAGCCAACAGAAAGATGGAAGTTCATTCTAACACGTTATTTCCTACCGATTACTTTATCATTGATGGTGTGGGATCTCGTGAGAAATATAGGTTAACTGCTATTGTGTTTGTGCGATATGTAATGACATTGTGGCATCAAGACACTACACATTCCGACACAAATCCTTCAGTTGCGTTATTAAGTGGATATGCATTATTAAAGATGACTAGTCTTAATGTGCTACATATCTCGAGCTTTTATCACAACATAATGCAGAAGGGCAACGCCAAAGTTGCTGACACTGCCACATGATACTACGACTTAGGTACCGTATGTCATCAAACAGTCTCATGCACATTAATTTATGGGAAATTACAACTTCTGTTCATTCTTTGTGCCTCTCACCACACCACGATGGGCCACTCGTAAGTTGATTAGAGTCACTTGGTGGTATCAAGAATAAAACTAGAATGCACCCAGAGAGAGCATACCCCCGCCAGTGCCAGTGCCATTGAAAAGGATCCGAATCCGCCCCAAAATTCAATCAATTCTTTCATGGCCGTGGCCAACCCTTCCACAAAACTTCATTGAAATTCATCGAGAACTTTGGAGATATTGTGTGGGATACTCCGGATCCGGATCCGCCCCCAAATTTAATCACTGCTTCCTTGGCATATGGCTCGCCCTTCCACAAAATTTCATTGAAATTCATTGAGAACTTTTGGAGATATCGTCTGGACAGACAGACAGACAGACAAACAAACAAACATAGGTGAATACATAACCTCCTTCAGCTTCGTTGGCGGAGGTAATGAAACTTTACTGAGGGTATTAATGAAGAAAATTTCTGAGATAATTATGGAATGTTTCTCGTCATTTAAACTCCCAGCTCGAGGTGTTAGCTTAAATAGAAGTGTGTTCTCCTTCTCCTTTAGGTTATTATCCAACTCATTCATTTAAGCAGTTTGGAATGCTTAAAAATTATAATCTTTTTGTGTAATTGGTTTGAAGACGTCAGTTTTTGATGAGGCGAGGTGGTGTACCCATGAATGATCTTTACATTATGAAATGACGTCGAATGATACTTTGTAGTGGATGATGAAGGAAAAAGAGGAAGAAGAAAATCTCTAATATATTGTGGCGCCAGCTTTCAGCACTTTGTATGCACAGGTATGAAGTGCCAGCATACGTTTTTAAGTTCTGTAAGAAATGTGATGTATTCCAAGGCAGCCCCCAACACGGCCTGCCACCTGGCGGCAACACAGCGCTACACACCACATGCACACATTCAGGCCAACACAATACACTCCCAACCATGGCGTCCAGCGTGTGTGTGTGTGTGTGTGTGTGTGTGTGTGTGTGTGTGTGTGTGTGTGTGTGTGGACTGGTTTGAGTTAAGCCAATTATTGCTAGTTTTGCATGCAAATCAGTTTGTAAACTTGTCAGTGATTTTTTTTTTTTCTCACATGGTGATACATGTATTCAGTTTACAAATGAAGTGAACCACTTGGTGTGTATTTTTTCAAGAGGTCTTCTTCGCTTGTGTTCACGTGCGTTGTGGACAAAACATTATTGTGCCGTGACCTCATTGCTGGCACAACCTGCCAGATGCAAAGCATTAGTGGATGGTTGTGTGTTTGGTAGTAACTCTTAATACTTCTCAGGCTCGTAAGTTAAAGTGTCTAGTAATCAGGTTAAGCCAGTCCTGTGAGGTGCATGATTCCGTCCTCTGCCCATACGGTACGGTAAGACACATGCATGGTGCGTGCAATTCTCCTGGATGGCTTACTTACCCCTGAATGCCGGGGTTAGTGGGGGAGAAATTAAAGAAAACGTTAATCTCCATGTCAGTATTGAAATAAAAATTGGTTAGTCTGTATTAAGGCAGACTGCAGAAAATGTGTATACGGTATGTGAATGGAGAGTCAGGTGTAGACAGGACTTGTTTTAGGAGTTCACCCACACTAGACAGGTTCACATACCATTTGCAAGTGAACCTTACTGATGGTCCTATATACAGGTTCGATTATATGAAAGTGTTTTAATAGTCTACATAATAATACAGAAGTTCAGAAAGGTCATTGCTTAAAGTGACTGTCTGCTCTTCATTACACATCATGACGTTCCATGTTAATGAGGTTGACCTCTATACCTTTTGACCAGTATTCCCCCATTGGAAATTTCCTCCTTATAAATTCGCAGTAAAAGAAATGTATCTCTTGCTGGGGCAGATAGAAGGAATCGTTAGTTAATACAGATACAGCGATTTCCCCCCCAAATTTTCATTCTTCCCAGTCCAAAGTGAAACACTGACATCGAACATTACTCTGGCGTTTTGAAAAAGAGCCCATATTTTTCTGACGTGTTGCTCGTAAATCATGACGAGAGAGAGCGCGGCCATAGGTGGGGTTTTGACTGCAGTGCCATGGGCTGTCTGTGGGAGATATTTAATTTTTCTCATGCCGTTATTTATTTATTTACTTTTTGTACATAATGTTCGAATATTCTACCTTTTCCATTTCTCTTTCGTTGCATGTGGCATTCCAGTAGAGCCTCATAGAAAACTGAAGTCCAAAGTGAAATTTTAAGAGACTGTCTAGGGTGAATTAGTAAAGGAATCCATGATAATAAATAAAAGAATGGACAGAATTACTGTACTTCAGCAGTAGGGTAATTTCAGTGAAGCAGACACACTACATTCTTTTCACGTTAACTTGGCCCACGATTTCGTCCTTTTTCTGCCTGTGTTACCTAACTAAGTGGCTGAAAAAGACAGTACCTCGGCTCTGCATACTTTCCATAGCAGTTCTTCATGACTGGCAATATCTATTGTTGTTCTGTCACTACAACCTATCATTCAAGATAGGTGACAATACTGTAGGCCAGGTTAAGCTGAACAAAGTATAGTTGAGCTAATGGGGATGGATGATGGCAGACGTACTGGCTTCTCTGCTTTTTAACAC
>NC_137024.1:54236651-54289151 GCF_032717465.1 Coenobita brevimanus | reverse complement strand
GGAGAAGAGGAGATGAAGGAGGGAATGACAGCAAAGATACCGGTACGACGATGAAAAAGTGATACTGAAAAAAAGAGGAACGGGAAAAATGTGATAACGAGGCAGTGAAAAAAGAGGACAGGGAAAAAATGTGATAACGAAGGTCCAAGTTGACAGAGAATTAATGAAGAGGGGAAGAAAATGATGATAACACAAGAACGAGGAAGAGGAGATGAACGGCGATGATAGGAGAGGATGGAAAGGTGAGTAAGTAGAGATTCTGGAGGGACGAGAGGGTGGAGAGAGAGAGGAATGAGGAAGCGGAAGTAGGAATAATATTGGATGAAAGACGAGGAAGGTGAAAAATGCTAGTGTTGGAAGGGTTGAGTGAGTTAAAAGCATGAAGTGAGAGTGGGACCAAGGAGGGGATAGTAAAGAGTAAAGGCAGAGGAATAAAATTTTAGACAGAAAAATATATATATATAAAAAAGAGAGAGCAGAAGGCAAGAAGAAGAAAGCTGGAAAGACAAGAAAAAAAAAGTAAGAAAAGGTTATGACTAGAAAGGAAACAGGAAAAAACTATAAAGACTAATGGAATGGTAAAGAGAGGAATTTAGATAAAGATAGAAGAACAGATAAGAAACAAGGAGTGGAGGAGATGCGATAATTAAAAGACAGGAGAGAAATATGACACCAGAAACGAAAAGGAGTAAGGAACAAGCGAGAGAACTGAAGGGGAGATGAGGAAATTAGTCAGAGAAGGCCATCCGATTACCTCGCTCCCAATCCTACTGTGTTTACGTCTTAAGGTTATTGACTTTCCGGCTGATTACCAGATGTCTTAATCCCTGCAACAGATCGATGTCTCTGTGTCTCAGTCCTTGCAATAGATCGATGTCTCTATCACCTTATTACCAGCTATCAACACAATTTTTATTTAGCTGAGGGAGAGTTGTAGTGATTGGAAATAGTCCTCCAGATTTACTAATATGGTGACGCCTTTGACTTATTTTTTTTTAATCCCGTTAACAGATGATTTTTATTTGGCTTTGGGGAGACGTCTTGTTGTCAAGGGGCTAACCACCTCACTCCGATGACCCATTGTTTTATTCATACAAGCACCAAGCTATTTTATCCAACATTAGATGGACCGTTAGTACTGAACGATTCCAGTTTCTAAAAAATCTCACAAAAAAAGAAAAAAAAAAGAAAAAAGAAAACGGAAGAAAACGCCAGATGGAGGCAAAAAAAAAAAAAATGAAAATTAAGTCCTCGAACTGAATGGGTTAAGGCTCGTAAAAGAAAATTGCTGGAAAACTGATCATACAGACAAGCAAAGTGAACCACGTCATTAACTCCAGCGGGATATTCAGGGAGTTAAATAATTTGACGTGTCCATCTGCCGAACACACACGAGTCAATGGCGCTTCGAAACTGATCATGTAAACCATCGGGTATTTGCTGACTGTCTGACTGACTGATCAACCAACGGGACATGATAGCCTGACGCGCTTTGGGGGAAATTAGCGATGAAATAGATTTAATTAGATGCAACAGGATCGATGATATGATGACATGCCGGAGCGGGTGTGTGTGTTCCCTTAGGATTCTGAGTGAAATGTGTTACGCCGGAGTGGGAATGGGATGGTAGGGATGTGATTAGTATGTTCACTTGTTTTTCTTTCTTTATTTCTCACCCGTTTGGGTTAATTATGGCACCTGCATATTGTTCATTCATTAGTTTTCCGTATTCTCATTGCTTGGGTAATTTTGGCACGTGTACAGTATATTGTTCGTTTACTTCTCTTCCGTACTTTTCACCTGTGTCGGCTAATGTATTCACCTGTTCTGGTTAATTATCTTACCTGCTGTTGCTGACTGATCTCTCTTTTTCACTTGTATTTCGCTGTCTTGTAATTCGCTCTCAAGTCCCATGCTTCGTTTTCATTTTATACTAACTCTTGCCTTCTGCTCATAAGTTCTTGTGCTCATCTCACATTCTTACTCTCAGCTCACATATTCTGGCTCTCTTCTCGCCTGTTTTGGTTATTTTTTCTCGATTTCTTTGGCTGTTTTCTCATTACCGTATTTTTTACTTCGCTTCTCTGATCCTTTCACACTAACGTCGTATTCTTCACGCCTGGCCTGCGTCCTCTCTCTCTCTCTCTCTCTCTCTCTCTCTCTCTCTCTCTCTCTCTCTGTTGCCTTTTTTCTAACCTGTTTCTTGCTCATTCGCAACTGTCACTCTCTTGCACACATTGGTCTTGGCTCCAAAAATGTGTCAAAGGACGCGTCCGGAAACACACACACACGCGCACACACACACACACACACACACACACACACACACACACACACACACACACACACACACCACCCTCAGCTTATACCTGACTGTCCCACACCCACCTTCCCCGTACACGAGACCTTCCCACAATTCTCACCACCCCCACACATGTCCCCACACCTGTCACCACCTCTGTATACCTGCTACATCACTGCATTTCTACCCTCCACATGCTACCATCCTAAACATATCACATGTTACACCCATTCACCACACCTTTCACCACCTCTCTGTACACCTTCTATCATCCCCACACACCCGTCATTACCCCTACACACCTATCACCATCGCCCAACACAACTGTCCCGCTCCTGTCCCAGTCCCGTACACACCTGTTCCCGTGACCTGTCCCAGTCCCATATACACCTGTCCCAGCCCCGTACATACCTGTCCCCTCACCTGTCCCAGCCCCTTACACACCTGGAGCACAAGTCAGTCTTATGTGGCCGCGGCGACTCGTCTCGTTGCCTGACGGAGGGGTGGCGGGGGTCGGCCAGTCCGCGTGCTGTCTTCCACCGCTCGATGTGGTGCCGGATGCTGTTCTGTACCTCGCTGTTCAGGAAGCAGAAGAACAGCGCCACCCAGAACCCCTGTGGTGGAGAGAACAGCAGGTGGAGATGTAGTGGAGGAGTGGAGATGGTGCTAGGTAGAGGGATGGTGAGACGTAAAAGGGGGACTGTAGGGAGGAAGAAAAGTAGGTGATGGAGGGGTTGAGAGGAAATATAATAGCTCCACTCAGAACCCCTGTGATAGAGAGATTAGCAGGCGGAGATGATGGAGAGAATTGGAGCTGATGGAGAAGTTAGAGAAGGTTATGAATGGGTGGAGATGGCATGAGATGATAGTGGATGGATTGAGATTTTGAGCATCAAGGGGGTGATGGAAAGATGGAGAAAACAAGAGTTGGGGAGGAAACAACAACGTGACCCAGAGATCCTGTGGTGGAGAAATAGGTGGAGAAGAGGTGGAGAGAATTAACGTACAGGATTGATGGAGAGGTGGGGCTGAAACTACGTGGATGTGGTGATGGATGGAGGGATGGAGAAAACTATAAATTTAGCTGGAGAGGTGGAGATTGTGTTAGATGTTAGGGCAGAGAGTACTAGTGGGGGCGATAAAGAAGTGGAGAGGACAACAATTTTAGATGTGTGTGCAAGTGGTGTAATTGTTTGCTGGAGGTGTATGGCAGGTGTGGGGGTGTGGGTAATGGGTGTGGGGGTGTGGTGAGTGTCGGTATAGTTGCGGGTGTGTGGTGGTTTTGAGTGTGTGGTTGGTGTAGGTGTGTGGTAGGTGTGTGTGATGGGTGTGGTTGTGTGGTGGCTGTGAGTGTGTGCCTGTTGTGTGGTGTTTGTGAGTGTGTGGTGGGCCGGTGTAGGTGTATTGTGGCTTTATATAAAAGGTGTTGGTAGAGGAGTACCCTGGAGGCAGGTAGACACCACACAATGTTCGCGTCACCACAGATACCGTAGTGTGTGTGTGTGTGTGTGTTTATTTGTTTTTTTTATCACGAAATGTCATTTATGGACTTATGTAGGTTTATTCCTGGTGTTGCGGCTAAAACCATTGGTAACTCTAGAAAAATTAAATAAGCGTTTGACTCCATCAGTGCACACTTTCCGTAGACACGTTATGTCCTGGTATTACGTGTCTAACAAAAACGTTCCACAAAGACTAAAAACTATCCATACTGAATGAATGAACGGAAGTTAAATTGCAGATGAAAACAGCCATTAACGGTGGCATGATAATGAAAATACGTTGCATCGCTAATACCAGTGCAACAGTATCAGGATTAGGTCCTTACTTTTAGTACATTCAGCAGTTTTTTATCGGATCAGTAAAGTGGTTCTGGCTTAGCCTTTTACCTGAGAGAGAGAGAGAGATATATATATATATATATATATATATATATATATATATATATATATATATATATATATATATATATATATATATATATATATATATCGGTCTACAGCACGTCTTTGACATTGTAATGGATTTTTCTGTAGTGTGCATGATATGTAACCTTGTGTGATGTATGTGAGAGGAAAGATAATGAACTATTTGTGTATGGTGACTAGAATGAGTAGATGAAGGGCTGTTTAAGTGTTTATGAGTAGTTACAGGCTATTAAAGGTAGAATGTGTGACCTAGATATGGGTAGGGGAACTGAGATGGATGGAATACGTAAGTACAGTGGCAGGAGTAGCTAAGGTGATGGCACTGACCCAAGTAAATAATGATGGTCTCGAGGAAATTGTTGTCGCTTTACTAATATCACAGAAGTATAGAGTTAGTGACGTTGGCGTAGCGACAGACTAGGGAGAAATGTTTTTATTTGACAGAGTTTGAGTATCTGGTGTGGAAGAGTCGACTGACCTTGCTGGGTATGCCAAATGACGTGTAAGTAGTACCTGTTTTGTAAGTAATACGTTATGTTTATTTGGAAGCAACATCTGACCCATAAGTAGTCCCCGACCGATGGGTAGCACTTCACCTTTAATAATAACAAGTGGTGCGGGGCACAGCAAACCTCGCCCGATAGCAGTTAGTTTAGTGCTGTTAAATACTGATTCAGTACTGCCATTTAGTGTCAGTAAACAATTAAAGTCGCTAATAACTTCAGTTTCAACTTGCCCTGTGGAACTCCCAATTAAACTCTACGGTAATGGTGCAACTAACTTCACATTCAAGAACTCATTCTGTGAAACTCCTTGACCTTGCATTTAACCTTTCAGACTTGAAGACATTACCGCCACATTTAAATCAGTTCCTTTTGGAACCAGTGCCCACATATCCCGAAGGTTTCATATGATTTCATTCAGCCGTTTTTCCGTAATGTTGCCAACAAACAAGTAAAGAAACAGACAGAGAAACGACCATAAACAATACCTCTCCGGACTTCGTCCCGGGCGAGGTAATCAGGCCTATGGGAGGACGGCGAGGTCATATCACTGTTGTAAATTGCATCCGACTAGTAAGCAGTAAGCAGTACCTAGTCTGTATGACGTGCGTAGCGTTTCACCTGTAAGGAGCACCTCACCTGAAGTATCGCCTCACCTGTAACACCTCACCTGAAGTAACGCCTTACCTGTAACACCTCACCTGAAGTAACTGCAAGTAACACTTCACATGTAACACCTTCCTAAGAACCACTTCGCCTCCTGTATAACGTCATCTATATCAACACTCCATACCTGGGTGGAGAGGAGGACGGCGCGGACATGCTCGAGCTCCTGCGGTAGTACGATCATCAGCATGTAGGTGAGGCCCAACAGGGGAATCAGCACTAGCAGAGCCTTGGTGGCCTTGCGGTAGCGCTGAGTCTCTACCGTGTTGGCTGAGCGCAGCTTGGTGATTAGCACCTGTGAGAGGGAGAGGGATGGTGAGGGGAAGTGGTGAGGAGTGAGTGTATGTGTGGTTAGAGGATGGTGATGATGATGATGATGATGGTGATAGTGATGGAGATGATGATGATGATGATTATTATGATGATGTGTAGCTTTATTCCTTATCAATTACGCGAGGGTGATTATGGAAGAAGAACAATTTTTGCCGCGTTTCAGTCTTCAAAGTATCAGTCTTCTAGAACTCAATCTGCTATAGTTGAATTTGTCGTTATAGGGAGCTGTGAGGGAGAGTGAGTGCGCCGAGGGTGGCGAGAGGAGTTAGGGGGAAATAACACTAAGTGGGGTGTACGAGGAGTGGGAGGAGAGGGGGAGGGAAGAGGAGGATTGGGAGGAGAGGAGAGGGAAGAGGAGTGGGAGGAGAGAGGGAGGGAAGGGAGCAGTGGGAGGAGAGGCGGAGGGAACAGGAGGAAAGAGGAAGAGTTCCGGAAGAGGGGGTGTGTAGGTGAGAGTGTGTGTGTGCAGATAGAGGGTGTGTGTGAGTGTTGAGGAAGTGTGAAAAGTAAATAGGAATAGATAGGAGATACATGAGGGGTGAGAAGGGACAGTGGCTTAAGGGGTGAGTGATGTGAAGATTAGAGGTGAGAAGAGAGGAGAAAGGAGAATGGTTGAGGTAGTATGAGTGATGAAGAGGGATGAGGGCATGAGGTGAGTGATGAAATGTTGTGAGTGGTGAGAAGTTGTGAGTGCTGAGGACGGGAGAGAGGGAGTGAAGGAATGTGGAATGAGAGAAATGAGGAAAGTGGGATAATGAATAGTTAGGATTGAACAATGAATAAGGAACGACTGTTGAGCAGCGAAAAGGCATTGCTGGCGAGGTACGAATGGGAGGGAGACGAAGAGGCAGAGGGATGAGAGCGACGAGGAGGCAGTGAGATAAGATAGCAAGGAGAGCAAGAGGTGAGATAAGGGTAGGAAAGTGATGGATGGGGAGGTGATGGATGGAGGATAGGAGGAGGCATGGCGAGATGGGAGGTGTCTGATTGAATGAGAGGGAAGGGATATCAAGAGACTGAAAGGGGGATCTGAAAGGGACTAGTGACAGAGGATAGGGGATAGGCAGGAGGGTAGCTGTTTGGGTGCTGGGGGGAGGGGCGATGGAGGGGGACTGAGAGATGAAGGGAGTGTGTCGGGGGGTGCTGATTGTGAGAGGGAGTGAGAGAGGAATTATTGAAGAGTTGCAGAAGGTATATCTAAAAAAAAAGAGAAGGGGGAGATGTGTGTGTTGGTGGAAAAGAATTTGTAATTAAGAATATTGTAAAGAAAGAGAGTATCCATAATGCAAAAGTTCGCTTGATATTTCGTCCCTTTTATTTGTTACTTTACTTTTGTTACTTTATTGACTAAACTGGGCGAGACTTGGTATACATGTCTTTGATACGATGCGTCTGGGAGGAAAGTGACAGACATGTTCTGAATGTAAAGTAGACGCCGTGGAAAGTAGGCGAACGTTTGTCCCTGCCTAGTTGTCAGGGAGGACATGGTTGTCAGATGGAAAAGTATGGCTTTTGCCAGGTAATAAAGTTTTGATGGGAAGGGAAATGTTCTCAGAATACAAAATATTGTGAGGGGAAATGTTTTCTAGAGTGAACAAACTGTCAGAAGAGGCGTTGTTAACTCCTTTGACTGTGAATTGCATACTTTCCGTTAATTTCAATGAACATAAAGCAATTTTAAGAACAGAAAACTATGGTACTGATGATGTTACAAAGTACTACAATTAACATGTTGACAGAGAATAAGAAACGTCGTATTATAGTCCACTTTACGACGACGGTTCCATTCACTTCAGAGCCGTCGCAGCCAGTGTTAAGTGAAAAGAACTTGTTGTCAGAGCAAATGGTGTCAGGAAACCGAAAGCGTTGTCAGAAGGGGAGCTGTCAGGAGAACAAGTAGTGCAGGAAAGACTGGCGCTGCAACAGAAGGTGGAAATGGGGTGGAAATGGGAGATAGTGATGATGTCAGGCAGAGAGATAGAATTGTCGCGGGAGAAAGTGCTGTCAGACAAGAAAAATATTAAGGTGAGGAAAAGAGAAGGGATTACTGAAATCAGATGTAATCAAGAGCGGTAAAATGTGTTATCAGAAATAGCGTCAGGAGAGATATGCTGTGTTGTTAGAGACATTTCCAGGAGGGATATGGTTGTCAGGAATGGTGTTAGGGAAGATAATTTGTGATGTCAGAGATGATGCTTGGAGAGATTAATTATGATATCAGAGATGTTGCTGTCAGGAGAGATGCAATGAATGTGCTGTCAGATGCTGCATGGAGAGATATGTGTTGTCAGAGATTATGTGGGCAGGGACGTAAAGTACTGTTAGATGTTGGCATGAGATAAAATGTCAGTGATGTTGTCAGCAGAGATATTAAGTGCTGTGAGATGTTGCCAGGATAGTGGAGATGTATCAGAGATGTTGTCAGAGGGGTTGGTGTCAGGAGAGAGTGAAACTTGGATGTTGTGAGGACAGGAGACGGAAGGTGCCATATTGGGTGAGGCTGAGGTGTTGGCAGGGGCTTTGGCGGCGTGTGTGTGGGGATTAGGAAGGACAGATGGTACTGGTGGAGAGAGAGAGAGAGAGAGAGAGAGAGAGAGAGAGAGAGATGAGTATAATGTACATGTATATAATTCGTAACTCCCAGTTTACCCGATTAATGATATATCTGAATCACCGCAACTAGCCTATAGCCCAACCGTTATATTAGATTCGCGTTATACCCTGCCATCCATCACTAACAGCTTCAGATGCTTTGGATGGTTAAAGAGGAGTGGTTATGTGTACGTGAACCTGAAACCCTCCTTTACCCAAGTACACACGAACAAGAACGCGCACCAACACACTTCCACACATCCACACACTCTGTCCCCTTACACGCACCCTGCCACTCTCTCACACACAATTTTAGAGGCCTTCCCTTTTCATCTACTTCCATCTTTTTTGTGATCTGACGAATGGATTTGGAGGATATGTGAAATTATTTGTTTTCCCCACGAAGACAAACAAGGGGAAGGCATAAATACACCAAGAAATATAAAAGATGTGGGGAAATTATGTAGGAGGGAAGGGGGAGCCGTGCTGAGTAGACACTTGTGTGGTTTGACAAGGAATCTGGGGCGGTGTTGTAGGTTAGGCAGGAGAGGAGAGACTGAGTAGGAGAGGGAGGGTTCGTGAGAGGAGGAAACTAAAGGAATGGCTACTTAGGAAGGTATGCAGTTTGGATGGGAGGAAGGGATGGGATGGGAGGAAACTTGTTAGAAAAAGATGTTGCTTGGAAGGAAGTAATGAAGTAGGAAGAAACATTAAAGAAGTACCGTATAGTTTAGAAGGAAGAGATGAGATGGCAGGAAACTTGTTAAAAGATACGTAATTTGAAAGTAAACAAGTGATGGAAGCAGATTAGCGAGTGAAAATATACGGTAATACAATTGTAATGAAGGAAGGGTGGGGAGGAGACTTGTTAACAGTGCAGTTTGGGAGGAAATAACGAGACGAGAATATGCTTGTCAAAAAAATGTACTTCCGAAGGATGGAAGGAAGGAAGGAGAGACAGAAGAAAGAAGGGAAGGAATGGGAGAAGGTTTACACAGAATCTGAGTAACAGGAAGGGATGGAAGACAGCTTGTAGAAAAATGAAAGAAACTTGAAAGAGAGAGGCTGAAGGAGGCTTGTTGAATAAAACGTTATTTAGAAGGAAGAAACTAAGGAGTGGAGAAGAGTTTGAGATTGGTGTAATATTGAAGGGAGGGAGGGAAGGAGACGTATTAAAAAATAATTTGGAAGGAGAGAAGGAGGTGGATAGAAGGAGACCTTTTTAAAAGATGAGATGTATTTTACATGGAAGATATTAATGGACTGACGTTAATAATTTGGATGGAAGTTTATTAAGAAAAATAAGAGTAATCTGGAAATGAGAAGAGACTGGAGGAGGGATAAGAAAAAAAACTAACTTGCCTGGTCGTGGCAGAAGCTTTATGCAAGATGAAGGAAGGAAGGAAGGGATGGGAAGAAGGAAGGGATGGGAAGAAGGAAGGAAGGAAGAAGGAAGGGAGAAAGGTAGAGAGGGAGGGAGGATAATTGGAAGAAGACCTGTGGAAGAGAATGTAAGACAGAGGGAATAAGTGCCGGGAGGGTTGTCAGGGAGGAAGGGGAATCTGAGGGGAGAGAAGGGGAGGAACTTGGGTAGGACTACAGACGAGGAATTGGAACGAGGGACGTTGAGGGGAAGCGACAAGGGTGGCTATAAGGGAGAGAGAGGGGAGATTTGAGGGAATATGTGATTGCGTTGGGAGAGAGAAGGAATAACAAGGAAAAAGGTGAAGAAATAGGGTGGAAATGAAATAAAGAAAGGAGAAAAATAATGCTATAAAGAGAGAGAGAGAGAGAGAGAGAGAGAGAGAGAGAGAGAGAGAGAGATTTGAGGGAAATGTGTGATAGGAGAGGGAGAGCGAAGTATAACTGAAAAGAGGATGTGATGAAAATGAGATAAAGAAGGGGAAATGGAAGAGAGAGAAAAAGAGGGAGGAAATCATACGAAAAAGAGAGGGGGGGGGGAACTGAGGGGAATGTGTGGTAGTGGAGGGAGAGAGAAGGAGGGAAGGGTAAGGAAGAAGGGGAAATGGGGGGATATGGTGGACATGAGGTAAGGAAGAAGTGGTAATGAGAGGAATTATGAGAGAAATGAGATTGAGAAGAATGTATGACAGGGGAGAAGAAAAAAAGAAAGGATAAAGGAAATGTGAGAAGAAGTGAAACAGTGAAAGTGAGATAAGGAAGAGAACGGAAAGTGCAGTAGGGAAGGAAGAATAAAAGGACAAGGGAAACAAGTGAAAAAAAAGAAACATAACATGTATGAGACAGACAAAAATGGGAGTTATGAGATCTTTGAAAGCAATAGGGGAGAAAATGAACTGAAGGTTAGGGGAAATTATATATATATATATATATATATAGGGAATAAGATAAGAGAGTGAGAGAGAGGGTGTGGAAGTGAATTAGGTTGAAGGTTCGTTATGAAAGAGGGGAAGAGATGAAAGGGGAGAAGATTGAGAGAGAGGGAGAGAGAGAGAGAGAGAGGGAGAGAGAGAGAAAGAAAGGAAACGAAAAAGCAAAAAAAGAGGCGTCAAAGTTAAGATGGATTAAAATATAGATGAACTGAGGTACGACTTTTACATATGTGAAAAAACTTGGATGTGTGTGTGTGTGTGTGTGTGTGTGTGTGTGTGTGTGTGTGTGTATGCTTAAGTGTGTATACAGTACATATGTACGTGTATGTGTATTTATGTCCAAATACTAGCGTGAGAAGCATCTAAAAAACACCAGGACGACAGACTTTAATTAAAAACAACAAAACTGAATATAACAGGGGTGAAATATTGGTAATTGAAAAGATGGGAGTCTGTCGATCAGGAAGGGTGGGAAGGGAGAGGGCAATAAAACGATTAATAGTGAGAGAGAGAGAGAGAGAGAGAGAGAGAGAGAGAGAGAGAGAGAGAGAGAGAGGAGAAATTGCCTAAGGGTTTTCTGGTGATGGAAATGAAGAAGGGGAGAGAGAGAGAGAGAGAGAGAGAGAGAGAGAGAGAGAGAGAATAGGGAGAAGATCGAAGGAGAAATTTGCCTAAGGATTTTCTGGTAATGGAAATGAAGCAGAGAGAGAGAGAGAGAGAGAGAGAGAGAGAGAGAGAGAGAGAAGATCGAAGGAGAAATTGCCTAAGGGTTTTCTGGTGATGGAAATGAAGAAGGGGAGAGATAGAGAGAGAGAGAGAGAGAGAGAGGAGAAATTGTCTAAGGGTTTTCTGGTGATGGAAATGAAGAGAGAGAGAGAGAAATTGCCTAAGGATTTTCTTTTGATGGAAATGAAGAAGGAGAGAGAGAGAGAGAGAGAGAAGAGAAATTGCCTAAGGATTTTCTGTTGATGGAAATGAAGAAGGAGAGAGAGAGAGAGAGAGAGAGAGAGAGAGAGAGAGAGAGAGAGAAGGAGAAATTGCCTGAGGATTTTCTGTTGATGGAAATGAAGGAGAGAGAGAGAGAGAGAGAGAGAGAGAGAGAGAGAGAGAGAGAGAGAGAGAGAGAGAGAGAGAAGATCGAAGGAGAAATTTGCCTAAGGATTTTCTGGTAATGGAAATGAAGAGAGAGAGAGAGAGAGAGAGAGAGAGAGAGAGAGAGAGAGAATGTGAAATGGATCGAGATAGATGTGTTAGGTGCAAGACATATGTGTGAGATACAGATACAAGTGGAATATGGGAGAGACGAGAAAGGAAAGAAAAAAGGATGGAAGTGAGGAAGATAAGATGTGCAATATAAAGGAGCAGGATAGTCATGCAGGTGCTTCGTACAGGTGCGAGATAGAGGTGCCATATACAGGTACGGGGAAGGTACAAGACTGATAAATACTGAGATGCAAGATAAAGATGCAAGACAGACAAATAAGGCAAAGGTGCAAGAAAAAGGTGCAACATAGAGGTGCAAGATTGAGATGCAGGATAAAGGTACAAGATTGAGGTGCAAGATAGAGGTGCAAGATTGAGGTGCGAGACAAAGATGCAAGATAGAGGTGTAAGATAAAGGTGCAAGATAGAGATGCAAGATCGAGGTGCAAGATAGAGGTGCAAGATGTAGGTGCAAGAATGAGGTGCAAAATTGAGGTGCAAGATAGAGGTGCAAGGTAGAGGTGGAAGATAGAGGTGGCGGGGTGGATAACAATAGGGTGGGAGGTGCTACATAATGCACAGGTCATCACTCTGGAATAAGAGTAAACAATGCACCCCTTTATACCTCTCTCTCTCTCTCTCTCTCTCTCTCTCTCTCCCCCAACTTTCAGCTACTCAATTATTTTTCTACTGTTTTTTCTTCTCGTTCTCTTCGTTTTTTTCTTTCCCTCCTTTTTCTCTCTTTCATTTTCTTTCAGTTTTCTCCCACTTTCCCTCCACTCTGTTACCTTTCCTCAAGTCTCTCACTCTCTCTTTAGTCTCTCTCACTGACTCTCCAGTCTCTCACTTTCATCTTCTAACATTTCCTCCTGTCTCTCACCTTGCCTCCAATTTTACCACCCTCTCTCTTATCTTTCACTCGCCCTTAAGTCTCTCACCCACTCTCCAGTTTCTTACCTTCCAGTTTTCATCCTCCCTCTAATCTCTCGCTTTCTCTCCAGTCTCTCACCCTCAATCTATTCTCCTCCCCCAGTCTCTCACCCTCACTCCAATCTCCCATCTATACTCCAGTCTCATATCCTCCCTTCAGTATCCCCTCTCCCTCCAATCTCACTCTACTTCCAAGGTCCTCTCTCCCTCCTATCTCTCCCTCTAGTCTCTCCTCTCCCCTCCAATCTCTCCCAGTCTCTCCCCGTTGATGCGAGAGACAATGACATTGATGTGTGCAGTTCGTCCTCCGTCACTCCATCATACTTTAATCTCACTCACATATTCCATATCAGTTTTATATCTTCATTTTTACTTGTTATTATTATTATTATTTACATTTGGCCTCTCCCAGTGACCGTGTTAATTTGTATATGGATGCTTGTACTAGTTTTCATCCGTATTCGAACTCTGATGTATTATTTTATTACGTTGTGGGTATTGACCAGTCCCTTCCTTGATACTCCCCAGTCCACCCATTCACTATCAAGAGATGTCGTCGCACACTTTCTCATGTCACAGCTTGGGCGCTAATCAAACCCTCAGTTCTGAAACGTGCTTGGGGTATTCTCCTTTTGGACTGATATGGTGATGTTTGCAGGGTATTTTTGTGGCATCTGTCGGTGGATCCCGTTAAAAATCGGCTAAAACTCTGCCAACGAAATTCATGTCCGTAAGCTGGTCACTGTCATAGAATGGAATTTATCTCTTGGTTTCGATCAGCATTCCAGTCCTTATTTATTTGACCACCACCTCGTTGATGCTGATTTTTATTGATGTTAGAACTTTGGCCATCTGTGTTACTTCTCAGCCGAAGTTTCAGGAAAAAAAATCTTTGGTTTTAACAGTCACATTGCAAATACTTTCTTATCACCTTGCCTGTTCTCTTTTCATCACTTTCCCAGCCCTTTCTGTCCACTCCTGTCTATGTCTATTTCTGTCTTCCCATAATTCTGCTTTACTAACAAAAGCTCGTAATCTTGTCGGTTAAGGAAGCTCCACAACTCCTCTTCCTAAGCGATTTGTTTTGCTTGTTATACATATCAGTTGTCTTTTGTGTTACTTAAATCATTCTAATATCGCCATATTCTGCATAAGTAAGGTATAAAGATGATATTAACCAGCCGGATCCAAAAAATAAATCGCTGAGGAAGAGTTGCTAGAGAGTCTGTTTACTGAATGAGAAAACGGGTCAAAGACTCTTAATTGAGGAGCCGTGAGACAAGCAGTGGTAAGCTGACAGCCCTCTTTTCTCCACCTCCAGATGTGAGATTTGATGTGGGCTACCTCTCCCTTACCCAGCCCAAAACACCAGCCCATTATCTGCCCCACAGCCCTGTTTGTTCGTCCTTGCACAGCTCAGGTAAGCGATCGAAGAATGCACTTTAATAAATAATAATGATAATAATAATAATAATAATAATAATAATAATAATATTTTTTTATCATTATCATAAATTTATTCCTGTACAGTAGCTTCGATTGTTGTAGCATTAGGTGTTATTATATTTATTATTATTATTATTATTATTATTATTAACTCCTTTTTGTACATTTTTAACCTGGTACATTAAGACGTTGTTGTTTATATTCATAGTTGGGTTGGTGGAAGTTTGGTAGTACGTAAGAAAAACAGAAATAACTGAGAAATGAAAAGAGTAACAGATTACCAGAAAATGTTAAGCATTACTCAGCACAAGGATTGTATTTTGCTACGTATTTTTACTTGCGTTAAAAATATATATAATAGAAATTCGGGAACTTTTTTAACTTGGGTATAAAAAATGCTGAAATGAAGGGATAGACAACCAATTATTTTTATCGGAATAGTAATGCTTTGTTTTTATTTACTGCTTTTTACTGATTCTGTAAAACTGGAAATTATTTAATGCAAAAGTGGTCAAATTGCGAAAGCCAAATTTTGAATATTTATGAAGAGTTATGTGTTGGAAAAATATTCTTTGTTTTGGGAATGAGTGTGTGTGTGTGTGTGTGTGTGTGTGTGTGTGTGTGTGTGTGTGTATGTGCAGAGTGAGTAAACACTTCAGGAGTATCTTACAAGAAAACTGAGACCTGGAAGATGTGAGGTAAGACGCGTACTTCCAAGGTCTCTTACGAAATAAATGATGGCTCAGGTTTCACTCAAAGTCTACGGGAAATGTGAGGAGAAATTGCTTTACTCCTCAGTGAGAATCTGAACCTGAGGAAAAACAACGAGGAAAATCGCAAGTTACATTATCTGTTGGGTAATAATTCAGCTGAACCCCTTTAATTAATATTTTGCTTTTGTGATGTACTTTGTTTTACTGTATGTTTTTTTTTAAACTAAAAGGGGTTAGATACAGATTTCATTAACCCTTTTACTACAGGAGGATTCCCTTGAGCTGAGTAAAATCGTCTGTAGGCTGCAGGAGTAACTATTAAAAAGAAAATTGCAGGATTCAAGGGGTTAATACCGTCACTACGACAGGTTCTTCTGGCACAAAAAAACAAAAAAATCGTTCGAGATGGCAAGAGTAGCGTACGAAATAGATAAGTAAATAAACAAAGACACCATCATAGTAAACGAGTTAATGATGTTGAGATCATTGTAAAAAATGGACAGATAAACACTCCTCCGTTTATTGAAGGTTGTTGTTGTGGCCGTCTGACTGCCGGCAAAATAAAAGACGTAATTTTTAGGCGGCTGCAAACATGGCTGTATCGTGTGTGTGTGTGTGTGTGTGTGTGTGTGTGTAAACAGTTGTGTTGTGTGTGGGCAGATGTTTGAAGGGTTGGCATTATCGTGTTTGTGGACGTAATTGTTGTTTTTTCTGTGGGTTTTGTAATGTGGCTGCTGTTGTGAATTATTATTATTATTATTATTATTATTATTATAACTTGCTTAAAGGCCACCGAAAGCGGCCTTCGCTCGATATCAGCATTCTAACTCAGCAGTCTAACAACTACGAATCTAACGTAATGTTCAGAAAAGTTTTTTTCTCCAAAGATCGCATCCCTGGGTTCTAGAATTATTGCTCACTGTCTTTTTATTTATCACCGTGAGGTGGATCGATATTCATGTCCGGAACGCTACAGGAATGAATTAAACAATACCCAGTGAAATGGCTTACGCATCCGTTCACTTTCCACTTAAGCTTTCGATTTGCCATGCCTTGCGTATAAAATGTAATTACTGTTGCTCCGTCGTGCGTATAAGAGAAAATTTTGGTTATTTCTTTTTCCTCGGTAATTGTTATTGTGGCTGTTTTATTTCCTTCACAGCATTCATTATTTCTGTCCATAATTAAAGATGCGACTGTTGTTTTTTCGTTGTCCTGATTAACATCTTTCCAAGGATTTTTAGGTAGTTTTGTTCTTGTTATCTCTAGATGATTTTATTCAACTTAGAAGAGACTTGTCAAACTGCAGAGGTTGGATATAGCCTTCACTAACTCCATCACCACAACGGGGCCTTCCTATTCACAACAATATCATCTAGTTTTGTGTGTGTGTGTGTGTGTGTGTGTGTGTGAGAGAGAGAGAGAGAGAGAGAGAGGTATAGTATGGCCACGTGGAGGTAACTAGCTTCCTATGATCCCCAACCAACTCCGCCTAAAAACTGTTCCGGGCACCAAGTTTGCAGCTGTAATATTTGCCGTGTGTAATGGCCAGTTCGCTCGTGTTTAGCCGGTCACAAGCCTAATCACCCGGTCGAGCAATTATGTCACTCTCCATTTTACCGACAAACTTTTTTTTTTCGCTATTTTTGGAACGACAGGAAATTTAGTTCGGGTACACTTTTTTTTTTTTTTCACTGTTGAGTTTGACATGATCGAGAGCATTTGATATTTATAGACACGTATAATATTCTGTGTACCTGATTTATGGATGGAAGCAGGAGTGGCTGTGTATGTGTATGGAGTGTTGTAGATGTGTTTTTAGGTATGAATGTTTCTTGTTTATGCATCTGTTATATATCGACATAGCTTGCATATAAGGGAAAAAATGCAGGAGAATACTTGCCAACTGCGGAAATAAATCGGCAAGGAAGAGATGCCACGGAGCCTGTTAATATCATAATACTGCGTTTTATATACGTATTTGTGTATTGTTTTCCATATCCACCGTCTTCCTTTCGGTTTGATTTTTTTTGTTTTTTTGCCACACGCGATCCATCATCCTTCACGGTCTTTTTCACACACACACACACACACACACACACACACACACACACACACACACACACACACACACACACACACACACACACACACACACACTTACACACACACACACACACACACACACACACACACACACACACACACACACACACACACACACACACACACACACACACACACACACACACACACACACACACACACACACATTCTTACCCCTTCCTTACACACACACACACTAACACTTACCCACATGATCCTCGTGAGGAAGACCAGATTGAGGGAGAGGACGACGAGGACGGGAATCTTGTGCATCCAGTCAATGGGTGTGGCGGGCATCAATGGACATGTCTTCATTAACCCCTCCAGCTCTGTCCCGACCATCTCAGCGTCGTCAAGTTCGCCTCCTGTTTGCTGTGGAGGAGGGAAAGGATGGGTTAGAAGAGGTGGGCGGAGGGAGGTGTGGGGAGCCGCTCAATTGTATTTGTGCCATCACGTGAAGGCGTCATATCTTAGCTTCTCAAGGACATGAAGCTTGGAATATGGAATGGTGTTGATTAAGGAAAGGTGAGGGAGTGAAGATTACAGGGGCAGGGGAATAATGATAGAGATTGAGGGATGAAACTGAGACAAGGTGAGCGGAGTTGGGGTGAGGGTGAGGGTGAGGGAGTGAGGTAATGGTTATGAATCATGGATTATGTGATGCTGTTGGTTAAGTGAAGACTGGAGGTTGAAAGTTGGGAAGGTCACGAGGACTGAGGAACAATATTAAAGTTTGAAGGCCTAAGGAAGAGAATGAGATAAGTTAAGTAAGGTGGGGTGGCGGGGGAATGGGCAAGAGATTAATGTTATTAGGCTTGGAAGATGAGATGGCGTCGAGGCGGTAGGAGAGAGAGTCCTAGGAAGAAGGTCACGAAAGTAGAGGTAAAATAATAAAGCTTGATATATGAAGGGAAGGGGTGAGTAGAGCAGACGATGTTCGTAGGATAGATTAGGTTAGATGAAGTGACTCGTAATTAATGGGATGGCGATGATTTAGGCGATTTAACAGAGGTGGGTGAGGAAGGACGTCACGTAGGCGAGAGAAAATGATCAGGTTTGAAGACTTAAAAGAAGGGAATGAGGTAGACAAGGTTGAGGGGGGGGGTGGAGGACGATGGGAGGGGAATGATGTAGTGTTTTAACCACTTCCCTCCGATGTCGTATTTAATCGTCTCTTTCTGGCAACCACCAGATGATTTTATTCAGCTTTGGAGAGAGTTTTCGAGTTAAGGATATTACACGCAACCTTCATGAACTTCCTCACTGTTGCAGGTCTGCCCCAAGTTTAATTAAAATCGTCTGGCGGTAACAGAAATAAAGCAGAGAAATACGTCGTGAGATTGAAGGAGTTAAGCGTGAAAGAGAAGGTCGATTAAGACTGGGTTGGATAGATGTTGATAACTGAAAAGATCACAGAAAGGATTGTATAATTTCGAGTTCGGGGGAGACAAGAGGGTAGTGTTTGGAGGAAAGTCTGAAGGGAAGGAGAATTGGATATTATTTGGAGGAAGGTGAAAAATTAAAGAGTTTGAAGGAAAGCATGTTTAGAAGGAGCTAGGTGGAGATAACTGTTGAAGGAAAGGAGAGTTAGATGAATGCTTAGAAAGAGAGAGATTTTGAAGAACAGGAGGATGTAATGAGGAAATGCAGCTTTGAATGAGGAATTAATGTAAGTAGAAGCAAAGGGAATGAAGCAGGATAACAAAGAGAAATGTTTGGACGAGAGGTAAGATAAATGGAAGCTGTAGGTACAACAAAGAGAGTGTTTGAAGAAAGGTAGAATTTGAAGGAGAGTGTATAGTAGTGAAAATAGGTGTTTTTTAGTGGAAGTAAGTGGTTTGTAGTGGAAATAAATGGTTTGTAGTGGGAATAAATGGTTTGTAGTGGAAATAAGTTGTTTGCAGTGTGACTAAGTGGTTTGTAACGGGAATAAGTGGTTTGAAGAAGAGAACAAACGATTAATAGGGAAGGTGGAAATCTTACTAGCAGGAAAGCGTGAGGGCAGAGAGGGGTAGAGTAAATCGCTTCAGAAAGGCTGTTTGTGTAAGGGAAATGGAAGGCTGGCTGAGCGATTAGCGTAATGGACGCAGTGTGTGTGTTAGGGAGAATGGATGAACGTCCACCACCTCAGCGAAAGTAGTAGGGGTTGAAATGGAGTACACATGTTAACAGAAAAGTAGGATTGGTATAAATTTTAGTGATGGCTGTGTACAAAAAAAAAAAAAAAAAAAAAAATGGAGATCCGAACAGTCGATGAAAATGGACATGATTGACATATACCTGTATTTTGTTGTGTTTGGTGCCTTCAGATAATTAAGCGTTCAGGTGGATGCCAGGTAATTACACGTTAATGAATGACGCAACAGAATATATCTAATTTATGATATAGGAAATTGCCTACGTTATATTTTTTCAAAGCTTTTCTCACAGGATATTAAACATAGCGAGTGTATTTTTTATTTATTTTTATTATTATTATTATTGTTATTGTTTTTTCGGGGGAGGGGGAGGGGGGTTCACGTAAGGTAACGACGAGACTGAGATGGGGAATGTGGAGAGAGAGAGAGAGAGAGAGAGAGGAGGTGGGGAAGGGTAAAAGCTATATCGTGAAGCAAGATGAGTGGGGGGGAAAGGGATGAAGGGTAATAGGGAAGATGGAGAAGGGAGAGAAGCTATATCATGGAGCGAAGTGAGAGGGGGAGGGGAGGTAGGAAAGGTGGAGAGGTAGGGGGCTAGGAAAGGTGGAGAAGGAGGGGGGGGTAGGAAAGGTGGAGAGGTAGGGGGCTAGGAAAGGTGGAGAAGGAGGGGGGGTAGGAAAGGTGGAGAAGGAGGGGGGGTAGGAAGGGTGGAGAGGAGGGGGGGTAGGAAAGGTGGAGAGGGAGGGGGGGTAGGAAAGGAGGAGAGGGAGGGGGGTAGGAAAGGTGGAGAGGGAGGGGTGAATGACACATTAAGAAGGTGTAATTAGCATGCTGTCTGTGTCTCTTGTTATGGAGGATAAACAGGAAGCCAAAGACGGAGATAGTTGGAGTGGCGGGCTGGAGGCGGAAGTAAGGGAGATGGTGGATATTGAAGCTTTCGATTACAACACAAACAAAAACAGGAAGTTAGACAGAGAGAGAGAGAGAGAGAGAGAGGTGGATAATTGAACCGGAGTATTTAAGTACATTCTCCTTCAACCTCTTCAGGACGAGAACTTATCCAAGTAAACTCATGTAGGGCAACAAATAACATAATACAGAAGTCGCTAAAAATAATCGTAAAATACTGTAGCATTGTAATTAGAATATGCAAAACAGGCGTCGTGCATGAACTAAATTGCGAGGCTTGCTATACATAAACTTCAGTCAAATTTGCATGATAAGTTAGCAGTTTACATTCCAGAAAATTTGAGCGCCCTTGTGTTGTGATAGTAATGCATTGTTACTGAATGTGCTGGGAATAAACGGGACTTTTTATGGTGCAGCTTTTTTATTTACGTATTTCTCTGCATTATTTATTTATTTATTTACTTATTTTGCACATAGGAGTATCATTTCATGGTGTATATTGCCAGATAATAAATCTTTGTTGTATTGCCGACCTTTATAAGCACAGAACTTCCTCCTCCTCCTCCTCCTTGTTCTTCTTTTTCTTGTTCTTCATCATCTTTAAAGTTAGCTGTTTTGTAATATGTACTGCTTGTCTCTCTCTTTGTATTTAATGTGGCATGTCGTATAAACCTCTTGATGAAAGTAGGCTATATTGCCAAATCTCAGACTTCCGCAGCCCATCAGAATTTTAAGTTTGCTTTTTCTTGATTGTAAATAATGGATTTTTTTTTTTTCATTTTCTATCTAGCCATCGGTCTTATGGTGTCACTAAATTACTGTTATTGAACTTCATTTTTCACGAAGTGGAATTGTAGGTTAGGTCATGTCCGTACGTCCGTTAGTCCGTTCGTCCTTTCCACCCTGTATATCAGAAACTATTTGTGGATATTTCTCATATTTTGTATGATTGTAGAGCCATATAGGAGGTTGATGCCCGCCTTTTCGAAATTTTGAAATAACCCAAGATGGCCGACTTATGACCAATTTTCTGTTTTTGAAACTTAAATCCTTTATCTCCTTTAATAGATAGGTTTACAGGTTGTAATGAAGTGGAATATAATCTCTCTGGGACTTGCTGGTTCTGTTAGCCTAGCAGGGAAACGTGGTCGTGGGAGATGGCATGCAGAAGCCGTAGAATTGCTTGCTATCCCTCTCTTATGAACCAGGCATATGAAAGTGGGGGGACTGCGTTGTTTCAAAGGTATTACGCGTGTTATATTTAGAATGTTATTGGGCATTAGGTATGGTATTACGTATAAGGCATCTGTGTTGTTCGGTATTACGTGTTCAAGACCAAGATCAGTGTCATAAGCACCTCTGTGCATCACTTTCACCTCAGGCACCACAATGCAGTCACCATATTATAAAGACACAACAGCACCATCACAAATACCACACTGCGATCACCATTACTCCTCGAACACCACAGTAATTACCATTTTACTACATACACATCACAGGCACCACAACTATCACCACACCGCGACCCCCTGTACACAAACACCAAAAGACGGTCACCATATTACTGTTTCAGTCACATCTGTGCTCTCACCATTAATATTAAAAAAAAAAATCACCCGTCTGTTCACCATTCCCTTTAGCACATCTCCATGATCACCATGAATTTAAAAGTCACCTCTCTAGTCACCATTTCAAACACATTTCTATGATCACAGTTAGTATAAAAGTCACCCATCTCTTCACCATTCAATAAAGACACATCTCTTTGGCCACCATTACTATTAAAATCACTGCTCGTCACCATTCCTTAAAACTGCTACAACACCACCGCAGTCACCACCCATTTAAAATACAATCCTTCTTATCATCACTACAAATACCAATGACCACACACACACACACACACACACACACACACACACACACACACACACACACACACACACACACACACACACACACACACACACACACACACACACACACACACACACACACACACACACACACACACACACACACACACACACACACACACCGAATATCAGCCACCACAGAGGCACTGAATCGCATCGTGGCATAATTTAATGGTATGCGCACTGTATCGGGTGTTTGGCATCGGCACGTAACTCCCGTACACCGATATCCAACAATGAGGTTAGGAGAGAGGGGAGAGGGAGTGGGAGGGAAGGGAAGAGGGGGAGAAGAGGGAGAGATGAAGTGAATTGGGAGGCTTGTGGGAGTGAGAGGAGTGTGCGATGAGAGGGAAGGTGAGAGCATGGGAATGAGAGGGGGAGGGGAGTCGGATATGAGGGAGTATAGATGGGAGTATGAATTGAACGTGGAAGGGGAATGGAAAGAAGGAGAATTAGGGGTAGGTAAGAGTGGGGGAGTGGGAGGAGAAGGAAGGGTGAGTGATGGGGGGTTGGGGTGGTTAGAGAGTGATGCAAATAAGAGGGAGCAGATGGAGGAGCCAGACAAAGTTGGAAATACGGTGGAGAGAGAGAGAGAGAGAGAGAGAGAGAGAGAGAGAGAGAGAAAGAGAGAGAGAGAGAGAGAGTTACTATGCAGGGTAATGCTGAGTCGAGAGCATTTGGGTGGTGTTGGTGGTGAGGTGTGGACTGTGACGTGCGGGTTTGAGAGCTGCTGTTTACGTTTGCTGTTTGAGCTGTTTTGTATGTGTTGCTGTGTTTGCCGTGTGTCTTTGGGGATGATGGTGTGTGTGTGTGTGTGTGTGTGTGTGTGTGTGTGTGTGTGTGTGTGTAGTAAAAGGACAGCATAACCTTTTCATCCTCGTCACTGCAAGATGATCTTCCTAAATTAAGTAAAAAATAATGTCTAGGAGAAATGAGAAAGAAATTACCTAATCGTCATTGTAGTGAAGGAATTAACTGAAGATGTTTTTACCTTTCCAGTACGAGAGGGTCCTGTCTGAGTTGAGTAAAATCGTCCTTGAGTAGTTACAAAAGGAAGGAAAACTCATCGTTGTAGTGTTATCAGAAGTAAATTTAGTATAGTGGAAGGAGGTTTGAGAGAGAGAGAGAGAGAGAGAGGTGAGGCTTTGACAGTATCCAGGTGTGAGGGACCATCTGTTAGGCCAGGTGTAAAAAATGGTAGGCAGACGAGGTAGGTAATAGTAGGTGAAAGACAGGTAAAATTGTCAGGGAAGGGAGAGGTGATGGGGATGAGTGGGAGCAGGTGAAAAGGGTGAGGACAGGAGAGGAGACGTGAGAGGTGTGGACAGGTAGGGATAAATGAGGAGAGGCGAGGGATAGGCGAGTGTAAATGAGGATATGTGGATGCAAAGGTGGATAGGCGAGTGTAAATAAGTAAAAATAGAGCAAACGAAAGATGGGAGGTGAGGACAGGTGCACGTAGAGTTGAGTATGAGGGAAGGCAGGTGAGGCAGGTAAGGAAAAAATATATCTCTTATGGTAGCTTACGTTATGGCAGGTGAAAAAACTGTGATAGTTGGTGACTGATATGGACATGGGTGTGTAGGTAGGTGAGAGAGAGAGAGAGGGAGAGAAAGAGAGAGAGAGAGAGAGAGAGAAGGGGGGTGGGGAGAAGTGACGTTAAATATTGGCAAGTGAAAAATTATAGCAGGTGATGACGGTGCTGACAGAAATTCATTAATGGAGCAGGTTATGAGGCAAAGTGAAGGAGGGGGTCTTCAATAGTTTACATAGGTGAGTAAGAGATGTGAGAGATAGATATGCGTAAGAAGCTTAAAGGGGCGAGAGAGTGGCTGGAATGGGTTATAAGAGAGAGAGAGAGAGAGAGAGAGAGAGAGAGAGAGAGAGAGAGAGAGAGAGAGAGAGAGAGGCCTGTGTATGTTAGGGTCCAATAGGATATACTGTACATTGATAGATATTTAAGCACCACACTATTGCAAAATTACAAGTCGTAGTAAAAAATATATGCATCTAAAAACTTAGGCAGATATCGTTTTTTAATGTATGGCACCACACTAACATACAAAATATCGAAATCATTAAAGGTATATATCTTAAAAGAGTACGATTAAACCAATAAACATACAAAATAAGAAAAAGTTAAAATGATCGCATAAAGTAGCAGAGAAGAATAAAAATGTAACAGTCTGAAACATTAACATAAAGTTCATAATGATACAGGTGAGGGGAAAGACAGGTAAATGAGTGTAGTTGCCCAGCTTTTGGTAGACTTACTTGTTGTAGTTCCACCTGCGACTTGACTAAGACCCATAAGAGGATGATTGGAACCGGCACACCTGTGGAGAAAGACAACATTGAATACACTGCGTACGGTTTGATATAGTACAGGTGAATTTTTTTCGTAGTTTGTATAATACATAATTGTACTTTACAAAGCCTCCACTACACATACGCTTCATTTAAAGTATAGTTTATAATCGCGCGTAATAATGTGAAGGAAAAAATGCGCCTGTATACCACATTTCCAGACTCTGTGTTTTTTTCCCCTGCCACTAAAAGGAAACAAAGTACAAAACCTAAAATTGTATAGTAGTGTTTGCTGTGTTACATCATATAATTTTTCCCAGACTTCTGAAAACCTAAAATACATCACAAAGACTGCATCACAAATACATCGCAAAAAATACATCACAAAATACGCCTGGGAAAATTATGCTAAAACCTAATGATTAGAATGCATGGCTCACTTTGTCAGTTGTAGTTTGGGTTCCTGTCCCTCGCCTTATTTATGTGTCACAGGCAGGGTGAAAACAGGGTGAAAGAACGAGAAAATATTTACGAGTTCACCCCGTGACTATACAACGAGTGCACAAAAGCCAGCACACACGCATACACACACGCGCACTCACATGCATTAGCACACACACACACACACACACACACACACACACACACACACACACACACACACACACACACACACACACATTTGTACCCTTGTCACCCTCAATTCCACTCTGCACAAAGTGGATTATGTTGCCCTTGTTTTAGGGTGTTGCTCCCTTCCCCTAGTAAGTCCCTATTACTGAACAGATGCCGATAATAATAAGGCCATTCTATAATTTTTAAGAAAGTCAGTCCACCTCTGTGCCTCTCCATATATTGCCCTCTCTGTCCGTCAGCCTGTGCCATTATCAGTACACTTCTAGATATGTATTGTATGTATCTTTTATCAGTCTAACTATCTACTCATTTATCTAGTTGTATCTGTCATCTATTAAAGGCGACCCTGGAGACAGAAACGCCCATTGTTTAACACTATTAATCCTGGTGTCTTCCTACGGCAATGATAATCTGACAGTTTTTATCAATAGAGAGTAAGCCATAGGAACTTAAGATTGCTAAAAGACAACACGAAAGCTATGAGAGAGAGAGAGAGAGAGAGAGAGAGAGAGAGAGAGAGAGAGAGAGAGAGAGAGATTGCGAAGGTTTCAGAAAAAAATGAGAAAGGATATTTGAGAGATCAGAATTTCGAAAAAGATATGAAAGATGTAGGAATGCTTGGGAAGCTTTAATGGAGTCTGAAAAATGCAGGAAGGGTGAGAAGTAATGAGGAAAGAGTCGGAAAACGAGGTTAGGGAAAGGAATGTGGAATCCAGGAAGAAAAATGCTCATAATATTATAATAAAGTGTAGGTGAGAATGTGTATGTTACAGACAGTGTGTTTGATTAATGTATCCGAGTTAGAAAAATATAGCTAAATAAGAAAGTGAAAATATATATGATAAAGACTTGTGAGCTTTATAAATGTACACAAGATAGAAAATATAACTAAATGAGGAAACGGAGGAAAAGACACTTAGGAATCAAATAAGAAAATGCATAAGTGTGAGAGATATCTGTTAAAGATGTTTAAAATCACAGTAAAAAAAAAAAAATCCCTTAATCTCCCCGAAGAGTGTCAGTTCATAATGATATTTCCTAAACCAGCAAAAAGTAATCAGGTGGATCTGAGTCTCGGTTTCATGAGTGTGATCCCCTCCCCGCAGGAGTGAAGGAACAATTGACCGCAACCGTACACTCATAAGCCGTAAATTTTTCTCATTATCTGATCCCCGCTGGAAGGAAGTCACATCAAGGGAAAGCCTGTTGTTGGTGTAGGTCTTTCATCATAACTTGGCGCAGATTTTCGTCCTTTTGCGTCTTTTCACTAAACTCAGGGACAGAAAAAGACAGTACTATGGCTCTGCATCCTTGTCATAGCACTTCTTCGTGACTAGCACCATATTCTGCTACTAATCAGTTGCAGCAACTCATCATTCAAGATGGAGAGATGGCAATGGTCAAGTAAAAGTGAAAGTATAGTTAGGACTTATCTAGACTGCACGAATAGCTATCATAGCGAATTTTCCCTCATGCAGTCTGTTTAAGCTTGAAACCATCGTCTTAACACTGAGTAATAGGTTTGCATCCGATGTGAGACCCTGGCTACTACATCCCTCCAGGCAGGACTAAGATCAGTCAGTTTTCCCGTCTTATTTGGAGGCTGTGTAGCATCTCTCCCTTAGCGATTTATTTTGGTGTCATCTGTTTCTTATACCGGTATAGATTGCATAGGTAACATACAGGAACATATTAACGAACCTGAAACAGAAATAAAATGGTAAGGACGAGATACTAAAAGCTTCCTTGACTGACGAAAATACGGGCCAAGATGGTGGACAGAAATTTTGGTTTGTTTTACCACTGGCAGCTTGAGTTCTGTCGCCTCTCCTGCTTTTTTTGTTCGTGGAATTTGATAGCAAGTGTTGTGTATTGCAACCAACACTAAGGATACTGAAGTGTGGCCTGAGAAAGATATGAGGAAGTGAAAGATATTAAGAGGGGTGAGTGACAATAGAGAATGGGAAAGGAAGGATAGTGATAATAAAGGTAGGGAAGAGGGATATAATGGTAACAGTATGAGGGGTAGGGAAGAAAGAGATTAAAAGGGTGAAAATATGGTAGGGAACAAGATTAAAGGAGTGTGATAGTAAACGAAGGGAAGAGGGATATCAAGAAGGGTGACTAAATTAAATACGGTAGAGAACGCTGTAATGCAAGAATATGACAGGAAACAGAGATAAGGGGTGCGACAGTAAACACAGGGAGGAGGGATATCAAGAAGGGTGACAATATTAAATGGAGAAGACTATAATATTAGAATATGGCAGGGGACAGGAATATGAAGGAGAGTGACAGTAAGCGAAGGGAAGAGGGGGTATCAAGAAAGGCGACTGTAATAAATGGAGAAGACTTTAAAAATGGATGTGTTTTTTGTGGACTCACCCCATCCGATGAGTGTGTAGACCCTCAGTTTTATCTTCTCCACGGAAAAAGTCTTCACCACCAGCATATACAGGTAGAATCCTGGCAAGAAGGTAGAGAAAGAGAGCATTAGAGCACGTACATATAGGGCAACACACACACACACACACACACACACACACACACACACACACACACACACACACACACACACACACACACACACACACACACACACACACACACACACACACACACACACACAGTTGATATAAAAGAATTACTGATTTATTACAGAGATACTATTCAGCCGAGTAAGACAGATAGCATCGTGTATAAATGCAGAGACGATACTTTATTTGAAGTCAGAGTGTTAGACTAAATGTAATCAAGAAGAGTAAAACATCCTCTCTTTCTTCCGCTATTTTTTCTTCTTTCTTCTTTCTTTCTTTCTTTTTTGTTACGAGGTTTCATATTTTCTGCGACATTTTCACTTCCTGGTTGACATCTCATTCTCTTTGTACATATTTTTGTCTCTTTGTGACCTGGTGATATGAGGAAATGTAAAAGTTTCTGCCTGCTTCTTGTCAACTTTTTCTCGTGCATTTATTAGCTTTTGTGGTGTCTGTCCCTCGTTTTAAGTTGGGTAATTAGTTTTGTCATCCTTCGAGAGTCAAAAAAAAGTTACCTAAAAGATGAAAACACACACACACACACACACACACACACACACACACACACACACACACACACACACACACACACACACACACACACACACACACACTTTCGAGATGTGACGCTGGAAAATTATTATGGTCTCCACACTGCAAGAGACCATATATATACTGCGTTTGATCACTTACCTTTTTTTTTTGTCCTATTAAAAATCTTTACTTCGGTACCTTGCCGTTATTTCTTCACCAGCGCACTTCAAATTTTGTAAAAAATAATCGTGAAGAGTTGCCCCCAGACACCTTTATTTTTTAATTTAGGCCATTTAAAAAGACTAATAGAGTCAAAGAACACACATAAATGCACACACATATTGAGGAACACGAATTCGTTTAGTGTACCATTTTCTGTGAGATTGTCTTGAATTCCCTTAGGTACAGGTATAACAAAAATAATTAGAACACTTAAGGCTATGCAAGGGAGAAAATTTTAAAGAAGGTCACGTCCTCCTTTTTCTTTCTTTTTTTCTTTTTTTATTTCCTCGGTGAAGCATGATAATATACTGAAGGCCTGAGCTCAGAAGCGATGGTGCCGTCAAGTGTGCAGAGAGCGTCATTATTTTTCCTGCTCCTGCCAGATTTCCTCTCATTTATTTCTTCTTGGGCTTCTTCTTGGCCTTGAATGTTTACTGACGATGTAAAAGTATTCTTCACTCATGCTCTCTCTCTCTCTCTCTCTCTCTCTCTCTCTCTCTCTCTCTCTCTCATTTTGCTGGCTTAGGGCATACATTTGACAGTCCGTTCCCTAAGGTCCAGTAATCCTCCCACGAGCCACAAATCCTCACATGTCACCACTCCGGCGCTGTTACCCACCGTCCTTGCTGAATACTTACTAGTCCTGTCTCATTGGGGTCTGATCTGATGGCACTAATGGAGGTGTTTTTATGGCTTATTTTTGGGCCTCGCGAAAGCTCATCAAAGAGTATATTAAAGAAATTCATTTAATCATGTTGCTTCCTGGTCCAGCCGGGGTTTGAACTCATGTTTTTTCCGGATAGCAGACCACTTCTCAGACCACTTGACCACCTGTTAATATCCTTTCTATTAATACTATAAGCAGCTGAGGCTGGTCCCAGGGATGAGGAGGGAGGAGGAGGAAGGAGAGAGAGAGAGAGAGAGCAGGAGGAGGCGGGGAGAGGAACGGGAGAAGGGAAAAGCAAGGGAGGAGGGGAGTGGGTACAAACGTGAGTAGTAAAAGATTGAGCCCCCTCCCTCTTACACACCAGCATATCCGCACACTTCCACTGCCCTCTCATCGCTTTATCTCACCAACTGAAAATTCCTCGAGTTCCATCCACCACGCTTTTTAAAACGGCTAACATATGAGCCAAAAATGTCCAGTGTGACGTCATTTTTTTTGATGAGGTGGGAATGAGTCTCCTTGGTTACTTATTAGGTAGATCCATCAGTCTCTGTACTTGGCCATCAACTGGAACTGAAAGGGGCCAGGGATCTTTGCCAGGTCAATTACACCGTAGTTTTTTTACGTACAGTCAGAATAATGTTAATAGTATTTTGACTGAATGTGGAAAAGAATTTCAGTTGACAAGTTGTATATATATTAATGACAGGTTGTAATAACATCGTGCCGATAAATCACCCTCATATGTGTGGGGGGCTCTCAATCACCTCGCCAATGCAGGTCTAAAAGATGTGTGACCGTCCTCCAATTGTGTCGTTTTTGCTTGCGACTCGACACATCCCGACCCATTGAAGTGTGAGTGGTAGTGAATTTAAGCTGCCCCAACCACGATGGCCGGGAGTTTACGGAGGAACACGTAAGCAGAAATATTTATACATGAGGATAAGCTGAATTCATTTCCAACCAGCAGGCAGAGGCTTGTCGTGAGGCGGAGTTTGGAAAGGCGAGAGAGGGAGGAATGGAGGAAAGGGTGGACGGGGGAGAGGGGGAATGGGGGAAAGAGAGGTGCGAGGGAGGGGGGGACGGATGGGAGAGGATGGGAGAGTGGTAAGTAAAGTTAGCGAAAGGGAAAACAGTTTAGGGGACGAGCTGGTCTAAAAGGATTGGTAGATTTGGGGGCGGGAAGCGCTATCAACTGCATCGTTCCTGACCCTTTCAGTGTGATGATTCTCTCTCTCTCTCTCTCTCTCTCTCTCTCTCTCTCTCTCTCTCTCGCCTGCCTGTTTGTATATCTGTCTGTCCTTCTATCCATCCTATCCTTTCATCCATTCACCCACAGCCACCCACTTATTCACCTTTCAGTCTATGTATATTTAACCATCGACAAATATCCACATGAAGCTGGGTCTAATCTCTATCTATTTATTTATCTATCTCTGTCTGTCTACCTTTATCTGTTTAATCTATCGTTCTCTGTACTTACCTTCAACAAACATCCACATAAAGTTGGTAAAGGTGAAGTAGTTAAGGGTGACGAAGAAGAAGCAGCCGACGCTCACCGCCATCAGGGCCTGCCGGATAAATAGATAGATAGATAGAAAGAGGGTAGGAACGTAGATTGACAGATGGATAGATAGACAAACGACGTGGACCGCGTGGATGAATAGACAGCTGGGTAAACAGGCAGACAGACAAATTGAGAAACAGATGGATTGATGGGAGAATAGACATAGATAGATAGGTAGATAGATAGACAAGTAGATAAGTAGATAGATTAGTGATAGAGAAAAGAAAGATCTGCAGAACGGGGCAAGGAATGAAACGGCTTAATAGGAGAAGCAGTTAGAGGTGGAACAGTTAGAGGTGGAACAGTTAGAGGTGGAGCAGTTAGAGGTGGAACAGTTAGAGGTGGAACAGTTAGAGGTGGAGCAGTTAGAGGTGGAACAGTTAGAGGTGGAGCAGTTAGAGTTGGAACAGTTAGAGGCGGAGAGTTGGAACAGTTAGAGGCGGAGAAGTTAGAGGTGGAACAGTTAGAGGTGGAGCAGTTAGAGGTGGAACAGTTAAGAGGTCGGACAGAGAAGTGAGAATCTAAGAAAAGGTGGAGGAAAGACAGTAGAGGACAGTCATAGCAGCTAATTTAGGCGAAAAAGAAAAACAGGTATATTCCAACTGAACTTAAAGGCCATTACGCATTACTTAGCTTGAAATAATAATAATAATAATAATAATAATAAGAATAATAATAATTATATCATCATCGTAGTAACAAGAGTAGTAGTAATAGTAGCAATGATGATGATGATGATAATAATAATAATAATAATAATAATAATAATAATAATAATAATAAACTAACAGTACAGCTTCCCCTTCATCATTTCAGATAATTGATTCCTTTGGATGTCTTCGTGATTACACTTTGCTTTTAGATTCATGCGTTTGGAATACAGTGATGCGCCTTCAAATTAATTCATTCATGCATTCCCGGGAACAAGGAAACTCACTCACTAGTAACGCTGTTTCCTCGTTGCCAGGCGGAAAATGGAGGGGAGAGGGAAGGGTGGAGGGGAAAGGGTGAAGGAGTGGGGTGAGTGGGGAGGGGGAGGGGAAAGTAGGTTGAGGGGACAGGGTGAAGAAGGGAGAAAGTGGGTAGGGGGTGGAGGGGGAGGGGATGCGAGAGTGGAGGAAGGTGGGGTGATGAGGAAATGTGAGAAAGTGTGAAAGAGTGTGTGAAAAAGGGTGAGGGAATTGACGACGTTAAGTAGAGTGAGATGTATGGAATGTGAGAAAGTGTGAAAGAGTGAAAAATGACGAAGGAATTGACAGCATTAAGTAGAGTGAGATGTTAGGTAGAGTGAGGTTGTGTGAAAAAGGGCGAGGGTGGTGGTGAGTTGTAAGGGAGGGCGAGTGGGTGTGAGGGGATGTGAGAGGGTGTCAGGGTGAAGAAGGGTGAGGGTGAGGGTGTGGGTGGGAGGATAAGAGAGGAGGAGATAGGGATGTATGTGGCAGGGTGTTTGTGAGGTGAGGTGGAAATGTAAGGTAGTGATGAATATGCAACAAGGGAATGGAATATAAGGCTGGATAAAGACTCGAATAATATAAGAATAAAGGGCAAGATAAAAATAAATCAGTTTAAGTTAAAAGGTTTGATAAGAAATATGATAAGCAAGATAGAAGTAAGCGATATAAAGTAAAAAAGTAAGAGATGTTGAATAAACACTAAGAGGTGTAAGATAGAAAGAGTTATGTAAGAGACGTAGGGTAAATAGTAAGAGGTATCAGATAAGGAGCGAGAGTTCTGAGAAAGAATGTAAGAGAGGTAAGAATGCCACACGTTCCAGATGCATTGTGGAAAATATTGCTGTTAACACTGCGAGCAGCGCGTCCGGATACATGAATACAACAGTGTTTGTAAACGTGTCTGCAAAAATGTTGGACTCTTCGTAAACATATTGGTAGCAAAGGAAAAGTAAGAATTGTGTGTATACGATTTTAGTTCCGAGTTCAGCCCGTGTTTACATTTAACTCAATTTGTGTGTTTTTTTTTTTTTATGCATCCGGCTCTGGGCCTAGATATGATTATCCGTTCCCTTAGGTCAGAAGCCTTTACGTGTCACCACTTCGTTGCTGATGCCCACCGTCCGTTTTTAATACATCCTTGGGCCGTCTCAGTTAGAGGGTATGATTATTAGCAGGGGTGATTTTTTTTTTTTTTTTTTTTTTTATGTAGGTGGGTCGTGCAAATAATTCAGATAATTAGCCTGTCCCTGCTTCAGCCTAAAATCGAAGTCTCATCCTTTTAAATATTAGATACCGGTAACTTCTCTAAGCCCCTGGCCACCACCTTCCTCTACCTTAATGGACGCACTTGAAGACATAGTGAAGGAATACGAAAAGATGGGCTGCGAGAGAGGGACGAGTAATATGACCGAGGGTGATAATGAAGAGAGGGAAGAGAGGCATTAAGAACAGTGACAAGGGAGATGTTAAGAAGGGTAACAAGACATGAGGCACGGAGGAATGATATTAGGAAGGTATTGTGAGGCACGAGAGCTGACAGAGTAATATAACTGAGGTAAAAATGAAGGCAGGGAAGAGAGGCATTAAGAAGGGTGACAGGATATGAGACAGGGAGGAAGGATATTATGGAGATACTAAGAGGTGCAGAAAGTAGTTATCATGAAGGGTCGTAATATATAAAGTGGGGGAGAAGGATGGGAAAGAGGTTGAGTTTATGAGGTAGAGAAGAGAAGCAAGGAATAAATTAATATGTAAATAATTATATAGATAAATAGGGGAAAGGGATATGAAGCAGATTTAGGAATTAATATGACAGGGAAGTAGAACATTAACCCTTCCAGGTCGAGGACGCGTTATATATTTTCTTAAGACGATTTTATTTAGCTTACGAGAGAATTTCCGGATTGGCGCGTAAGATATTTTTTTTTTTTCCACTAAAGTCTTTACTACTCTACTTCATTCACTTCAGGTAGATGGAGATTTTCGTTCTTTTGCAGCTTGTTTCCGTGAGTTACTGGCAGAATAATCCAATACTGTGGCTGTACATAAAATTTCCGTAGCACTTCTTCGTGACCAGCATCATAATTTGGTGTTAATCTCTTGCCGTACGTCAGCATTCAAGAGAGAGAGAGAGAGAGAGAGAGACGGCCATTTTGCGCGTAATAGAAGTGAACAGAGTAGAATAAAATAAAATGGAGAGAGCAAGAATAAAATACACATAGCGTCCTCGGGCTGAAGGAAAAAGGATGATTATGAGATAGGGTGATGGGACGTGAGAAGAGTGAGATAGGGTGAGGGGACGTGAGAAGAGTGATTATGAGATTGGGTGAGGAGACGTGAGGAGAGTGATCATGAGATTGAGTGAGAGGAGGTAAACATGAGTGAAGAAAAGTGAGACAAGGGTGGAGAGATACTGTATAACGTGAGAGACAGTGAATAAGGGGGAAAGGCTGAGCGAGATGAATACATAATGAGCCAACTGGGAATGAGATAATGAGAGGATCAGATGAGCTGGGGTGAAGTGAGGTGAGGAGATTGGAGAGACGTAAAGTGAGGAGGAAAAGGAAGAGAAAGGAGATGAGAAAGACAGGAGAGAGAAGAGGGGATAGGAAAGTGAAGCGGAGTTTAATGAGGAGATGAGGAAGAGATGAGTGGAGATGGTGTGAGGTGAGAAGACAGAGATGATTGATAAGGTGAGGGGAAGTGAGGTGAGGAGATAGGAGAGGGGAAAGATGAAGAGAGAGGGGAAGAGAAATAAGGTGAGAGAGAGACGAGAGAGAAAAGGGGATAGGAGAGGTTGAATGGAGTGTGGTGAAGAGAGAGATGGGAGAGAGGAAGAGAGGTAATTAAGAGACGAGAGAAGAAGTGAGGGGAGATGAGGTGACATGGCGATGTGAGGTGAGGAGACATGATAAGAGGTGATGTGAGGAAAGAGGGGAAACAGAGATGAGGTGAGGAGGGAAGAGATAGTTAGGAGAGGTGAGTTGAAGTGAGCTAAGGTTTGATATATGAGAGATGAGATTAGGTGAGATAAAGATCAGTTCAGGAGAGGTGAGATGAAGAGAGGTGATGTCAGGCATGAACTCCTCAGGGAAATAAAGAGAGGTATTAAAGAAATGAATCCCAAAAGACAGTAAAGAGAGCTGTTAAAGAGGTCTGCTGAACTGGTACTAAAGAGGTGTATTGAGAGGTGCTAAAAGTGTGGCCGGCGGAGGTGAGGCGAGGTGCGGTGGTGCGAGATGTGGAGAAATGGATTGCAAATGAGGCGAAGTGGAGGGAGGTGGAGAGGAAATACGATGAATAATGGATAAAGACAAAGTTGCCTGGCGTTGGGATAAGGCAGGGTTTGGCAGGGTGAGGTGACTTGAGGCAGGGTTAGGTAGGAAGGTTGAAGCAGAGTGAGAGAAGGGAGAGTCAGGCAAGGAAAGGTGAGGCAGGGTAAAAGGAGAGATAGACAAGGAGAGGCGCAGGTAGGCAAGGGATGTTGAGACAGGGTGCGGGGAAGGAGAATGAAGCAGGGAGAGGCAGAATGAGACAGAGAGATTCAACAGGGGAGGGAAGGCTGTAGTGAGACAACGTTGGGGTAAGGCAGAGTTGGTTGAGGGGAGGGAGAATGAGGCAGATGAGAGGCAGGGCTAGGCAGGAAGCTGGATTAGGAAGGGAATAATGCAGCTGCAAAAGTTAAAAGAGAGAGAGATAGAGCTGAATGATTTAGAGGGGAAAGGGGGAGGCAGAGAGAGAGACAGGGTTGGTTGAGGCAGAGTCGGGAGGGTGAGGGAGAGGAGGGGCTGAGTTAGACATGCAGGTTGATTGAGGGAAGGAAGGGTGGAGCATACAGAGCAGAGGATCGGGGTCGAGGGAGTGAGGCAGAATTGGACGAGGCTGTATTGGACGAGGCAGGGAAGGAGGAGGCAGGGTGAGACGACTGAGGGTGGGACTTGGCAGGGAAGGATGAGACAGGGTTGGACGAGACAGGATTTGATGAGACAGGGTGGGACGAGCTAAGGAAAGACAGATAGACAGGAAGGCAGAGTGACTGGTGCGGGGAAGGAGAGTGGAATAGAGAGAGGCGGAACAAGGCGGGGAGAGAGTAAAATTGAATGGTGTAGGGAAAGACGGGACAGGAAAGTGTGGGGCGTTGAAAGGTGGGGAATTTATATGTGGAACAGATGAAAGTGGAACGAAATATAGGTGGAGTATTTAGAGACTGAAGCATTAAAGTTGATGCAGTTGAAGGTGCAACATGCAAAGTTGTAGCGATGCAGTTAGAGGTGAAATTGGCAGAAAACTGGAGCTGTGAGGAAAGGATGAGAAGAGTGAGAGGAGAGAATTTAAGCGAGGCAGAAAGAGATGGCATGAGGCAGGAGAAATGAAGCGAGAAGGGAGAGAGAAAGGCAGGAGAGGTGAAGCGAGAAGGGAGGATCACGGCAGCAAGAGGCGAAGCGAGAAGAGATCGAGAGAGGCAAGGAAAAGTGATGGAAGGGGGGGGGACGAAGAGAGCAGCGCCATCGTTGGAAGCGAGAAGGGAGAGGGTGAGATAGGGAGAAGTACAGAAAGAAGGGGTGAAAGAAGGCAGTAAGAGATGAAGCGAGAGGAGATAAAGAGGGACGGAAAGATGGAGTGAGACGGGGAGGGAGTAAGACAGGAAGAGGTGGAGCGAGAAGGAATCAGGGGAGACAGAAAAAGCTAGCGTTAAAGGAGGGGTCGAGGCAGTGAAAAGTGGAGCTAGAAGAGAGAGAAGAAAGCAGGGAGTGGTTGAGGGAGGGGGGAGGAAACTATGCAAAGAGTGAGAAAGGCAGAGTGAAGTGGAGCGAGAAGATATGGAGGGAGAGAGAGAGGGAGATGTGAAGCGAGAGGGGAGCAAGTTAGGTGGTGAGCTTTTGGGCAGTAGGGAGGGGAAGTTAAAGGAGGAATATTGAAACGGATCGGGACAAGAGAGGCGGGACGGGGCTGGGCGGGACGAGGCGGGTCTGGGCATGGTCAGGACTGATTTGAATGGGACTAGACTGAGTGGGACTACAATGCATATGGGTCCGGAATGAGTGGGGCTGGAAGGCGTGGAATAGGAGTGAGTGAGCATGGTAGGTTTAGAATACGTGGGTCTGGAATGAGTGGGTGTGGAATGATTGGTGCTGGAATGAGTGGGTCTGGAATAAATGGATCTGGAATGAGTAGGACTGGATTGAATTTCGAATGAGTGGAGGTGAGACTGGAATGAATGTGTTAGACTGAGATTAGCAGAATGATGACCGTTGTCATAAAGTGTGGCTGGAATGAATGAGACTGGATTGAAAAGGCTGGAATAAAAGGTTCTGCTGTGAGTGGAGCTGTGATACGTGGGCTGGAATAAGTGACTCTGGAATAAGTGGGACTGGAATGAGCACGAGTGGGGTGATTGGAGCTGAGTTGAAATGGTATAAATTGGACTGAGGACTGGAACTATATTCATCTGGACTGGAATAAGTGGGACCGAAATGAATGAGACACAAGATAATTAGACTACAATAAAAGTATTAAAGTGAGTATAACTAATGATAAGTTTTAGCTGGTATGAATGAAAGTGGAGTGAATATGACTGGTATGGTTGTAGCTTGCGTGAATTTGAACTGGTATGAACAGGGGTGGACTAGCTGAATTTGGAATGAACGTGGGTGAGCGAGGTAGGCAGGCAGGTGGGCAGGCAGGGGGAGATACGTCATGGGTGAACCGACCTGAACCGAGGCGTAGAGTATCCAGAAGAGGTTGTGCAGGAGGTAGGTGAAGAGCAGGTTGGTGTGAATGGTGTTCCGGAGACACCGCAGGTCCCTGGGGGCAAGACATGACAGAATTAGGAATACAGTTTGCTGCTGTTTTTTACTCAGTGGATGAACTCGGAAGGAGATCATAAGATAAAGATTTTACGGTACATTATCTCTTCAAACAGTAAAAAAAAAAAAACAATGTGATATTAATATATTCACAGACTAATCGGCAATTACAGTGTAGGTCATTTAGATGCTCAAGGTAATTTTCCTAACTTTCTGTTACAGTGATGATGATGATGATGATGATGATGATGATGATGATAATGATACTAATACTAATAGTAAATAAATAAATAAATAACAATAATAATAATAATATTAACAATAATACTGATACTTTAGTAGTAAATAAATAAATAAATAAATAACAATAATAATAATAATAAAAATAATACTGATACTACTACTACTAATAATAACAACAACAGTAATGAAAATAATAAGTGAAATATCGCATCAGGTTTCATTCAGTGGCCAAACCTCACTGACAGCAGAATCGTCCATCCTTCTCTCTACCTCAGAAAATAACGCGAAGGACACAGTACTGTGAGAGGGACTGCAAATATAGTTGAGAAATTAAAGCACGTTGGAGGCCATTTTCAGATTGCCTCGGCCTTAACAATGTATTATACAGTATTTTTTATTTTCCTCTCATATTTTATCTTCACTATTACTACGGGTCAGACGACGAGCAGGTCACTGGAATTAACGACAGATAATGGATACTCTTGTGAGGGTTAATAAAAAATAAGTAATTCAAATAAATGAATAAAAGTTTCCCGTACCATGCGCTGTGTTACCTCGGTCAGTATGATTCTCTCTCTCTCTCTCTCTCTCTCTCTCTCTCTCTCTCTCTCCCCCACCGTAAACTGTTAGAGGGATTTTCCATGCTAAAAAAGAAAGACATAAATAAAATACATCCTCCTATAGATATATGGATAGATAAATTAATATGTTGATAGATAGATAGGTAGATATGTAGATAATTTGATAACTACATAAGCAGTATATATCCTCATTCCTCATTAATACTCCTCTTCTGCTCCCCTTCTTACGATACAAAGTGCTACTCTGGCCTGTTTCACACACCCCACCGGCCACACGCGTAACACAAGGCGGTGAAGGGAGGAAGGGCGTCTCCCATAGCCCCTTCCTCGAGTACACTGTGTAATGTGAGAGGCGCTGTGGGGAGCCTTTATGGGCAAGACAATAGGGGAAAGGGACATTGATTTGGGGTTCTGTTTGTGTGTGGGTGGGAGGAGAGAGAGAGAGTGTGTGTGTGTGTGTGTGTGTGTGTGTGTGTGTGTGTGTGTGTGTGTGTGCATTGTTTTTGTTCTGTGTTTTTACTGGTCTGTGTTTTGTGTGCTTATGTGCTGTCTGTTTGCGTTCTAGTGCATGTGTTGTGTGTGGCTTTGTGTATTGTGCGTGTACATTTTTCTTTTTCTTTTTTTTCTTTTTTTTTTACCTGCCACGTGGGGAAGGTATATCAAATTCTGAACAGGTGTAAGTCATGTATAAAGGTCACGAGTTTTTCCATCTGTTTGGGTCATATTGATAGGTGGAAATACAACGAGGCATTTTCTACCCAGGATCATGATTTTCTAAAGCTGGAGGAAGTGGAGAGTGAGAGACTGAGTAGGAGAGTGCATGTAAGTAGCTTGTGAATCCGATGGAGAGTGAGAGTTCGACAGGGAGTGTATGGGAGTAGGATGTGAAGCGCGTGGAGAATGAGAAATAGACCGTGAGAGGAAAGAACGTAGTATGTGGAGCGTGTGGAGAATGAGAGAGAGATCGGCAGAGTGCTTGAGAGCGAGATGGTTGGGAAGAGAAGGAGAGGAAGGCCGACAACGAGGTGGAAAGATAAGGTGCGAGAGTATGATAAGGAGGGTCGGTGGGTCGTGGGATGAGGGGTCGTTCTTAAGTTGGGACAGAAACGTTTGGAGGTCCATCTCTCGAGGCCACTCCTCACAGAATGCAGCTTCAGGCAATGCAATGTAATTAGATACTGTAGATATGAAAATGGGTATAGATAAAAAGACAGACAAATAGATAGTTAGATGGATAGATAGATAGATAGGAAGGTAGGAAGATAAGTAGATAGGTAGATAAATAGACAGCATATATCCCCTTTCCCTACTGATGCTTCCCTTCTGCCCACAGGTTAAAATTTCAAGTGCTTCAAGTCGAACTGCTCAAGTGCAAGAGCAGAAAAGCAGGAAGAGGAGGAGGATGAGAGTAAAGCCTCGAGTAGGAAGGGATGATGGGTGATAAAGGAGAAGCAAAGGGAGGAAGAAGAAGAGAAAACACAAGAAGTTAAGGAAGAGGTGGACTATGGATGCGGGAGCTTCAGGTAAGAGGAAGAGTGATTGTATTGAGAATCTGTTGATTTTAAAATATGGAAAGGAAGAGGCGCATGTAGCGAAGGTAAGTAAATATTAATTGGGTTAAAAAAAAAAAAAAAAAAAAAGCGTTGTTTTGGAAATGGTTGAAATATGTGGAAATGTCGGTGGACAAGAGTGAGAAAACGTGATGGATGAAAATGAAAGATTGTTTTCATATGAAGCAGAAAGGATGAATATGCCTGCCATGTGAGAAACGGAGGTAAATGCTTGCAGAAGGTGTATAAGATTAAAGACGATGATACACTATGGTGGGTCAGAGCGCGAGAAAACTACTGCGTGAAAGAGACACACAGACAACAGGACGGAATAGGGGAAAGTTTGCAAGAAAATTCATACTTATACAAAACGGAAGCTAGATCCATTTCAATTTGACAGTGGACGGAATGGCTCTGATTTGCGTGTGATTATGTAGGGAGGTGTTGTTTTGGAGAGCTGTCGTCTGAATTGAAGGTTTTTTCAGTTTGAATGGGGAGTGAATGGGTGAGTTACTGTTACTGTCTGTCTGAATTTCTGCCCACCTATCTGTCTGTCTGTCTGTCTATGATCTCTGTGTATCGGTATGCCTCACTTCCTCGTCATTAGCTGAGTCTCTGTCTATATCTATCTGTCCATCTATTTATGAGTCGAGTTGCTCATAGTCCATTCTCTTCCTCGTCCTTACCTAAATCTAATTCTGTCTGTCTAACCATCTGTCTGTCTATCTATTTATCCATGACTGTCTATCTATCTGTCTGAGCTCCTGGTTGCTGCTATTCCTATTTCTTCCTCAATACTTAAACACACACACACACACACACACACACACACACACACACACACACACACACACACACACACACACACACACACACGTATACTGTCTCTGTCTGTCTGTCTGTCTGTCTGTCTGTCTCTCTCTCTCTCTCTCTCTCTCTCTCTCTCTCTCTCTCTCAGCCAGAATCAACACTTAGTCACCAAGCCAAGATCAGAATTAGCAACAGCAGCGTATTAGCGTGGGTGTAGGTATGGGTGTGGAGTGAGGTTGAGGGTGTCGGAGTGGGTGTGAATGTGGGTATGGGTTTGGGTGTGGGTGTGGAGTGAGAGGAGGTGTGGGTATGGAGTGGTGAATGTGGGTGTGGGTGTTGAATAAGGGGTGTGGATGTGGGGGTGGGTATGGCTGTGGGAATAGGTGTGGATGTGTGTATGGGCGTGGATGTGGATGTGGGTGTGGTTTGTGGGTGTCGAGTGAGGGGTGTATGTGTGGGTGTGGGTGTTGGGGTGGAGTGGAGTGGAGGGACGCGAGGTGAAGGACGACAGGAAATGAAAAGATAAATGTGGTACTGGGAGAGTGATGAAAGGTTAAAAGAGAGCATTAGGAGGGAGGAAAGAGCTTGGAGGGATGAGCTGGGGATGGAGGAGAGTCTGGGGAGGAAAGGAGAGAGTTGGGGAGGAAAGAAGATGTGGAACGAGTAATGTGATTGTGTGGATAGGAATGAGGGAATGTTGGTAGATGGTGGACAGAGTGAGGAGGGAGGTGAAGGAGGAAAGGAAGTGGGGAAGGAGAGAGGTTGGCAAGGGAGGAAGAAGCCTTGGAAGGGAAGAAAGAATTTGTGGAAGGAGAGAAAACTTAGGGAGAGAGGAAGGTGCTGCAGGACAAAGAAGTTAAGGAGGGAGGAGAGAGTTCAGAAGGGAGGAGGAATATAGGGAGGGGGGGGGAGTGAGAGTTTGATGAGGGAGGGAAGAGTGTGGGAATGGATTATAAGTGGGGAGGGAAGAAAGGAAGTAGAGAGGGAGAAGAGGAAGTGCTAAAGGAAAGAATACCTTGGAGAGAATGGATAGAGCTTGGGGAGGAAGAAGGGAGAGAAAGAGTGTGATTGTTGGAATGTAAGAAGTGTGTGGAGAGTATGTGAGCACGACGGCAGATGTGAGTGTTTGTTTATAGTGAGAAAATATGAGAGAGAGAGAGAGAGAGAGAGAGAAAGTGTGGGGCCGTGCGAGAAGTGAATGTGAAAGAGGAGCTGAGGACGAAACTGTGAGAGAGGGGGTTAGTACTGGGTGAGAGGAGGCGTGGACACTGGGGACTGAATATGGGAGAGAGAGAGAGAGAGAGAGAGAGAGAGAGAGAGAGAGAGAGAGAGAGCAGGGATACAGCGAGACGAGTTTGTGTGTGTGTGTGTGTGTGTGTAGATGTGAATTTGGTTGTGGGTGGGTGTGTGAGCGTTGATATGGTTGTGAATATAGATATCTGTAGGAGAGAAGGAAGGCAGATTATAGAGAGAGAAGACTGAAAATTGAGCGTGAGAATGATGTTAGAGCGACAGATTACGAAGGAAAAAAGGAAGAATATGTAGAGGAGATAAAAAGAAGAAAATGATCGAAAGTGATAAGGACTTAATTATGCAGCAACATCACGAAGCACCCCCCTTTCCCTCTACCCCCCCCCCACACACACACAGACACACACACACAGACACACACACACACACACACACACACACACACACACACACACACACACACACACACACACACACACACACTATCCCTGCCGGGTCTCCAGTTACCTGTAACCATCCATGAAACAGAGATATTCCAGTTGGGTGCAGGATTTTCAAGGATATGAATTTCCCGTCGATACTGATTAACTGTGGATAGACACTCTCCCAATGTGTGTGTGTGTGTGTGTGTGTGTGTGTGTGTGTGTGTGTATACTATATATATATATATAGATAGAGAGAGAGAGAGAGAGAGAGAGAGAGAGAGAGAGAGAGAGGTTACGCGGCCAAGGTTCATTGCCCGTGTCCCAGAGATAAATTCTTGTGGTAGCAGAAAATACTACAGAGTGTAATTGACTAAACATTTAAAGCAATATGTCACGTGTTAAGACCATTATAAAAGTTCTGGCCAAAATCTGAGGTCGTGCAGTATTTCCGAAGTTTTGTGGGTACGTATATATCCCTCTCAGTATAAGAGGAAAAACGCTGGTGGCTACATCGTTTTGAATTGAAAATATTATATTCCTCGTGAACCGACCACAGGGTACACGTCTTTCCTGCGATGAATTGTGTGCGTGTGTGTGTGTGTGTGCGTGTGTGTGTGTGCGTGTGTGTGTGTGTGTGTGTATGTGTGTGTGTGTGTGTGTGTGTGTGTGTGTGTTTAAGTCATCTGTAGACGATTTATTCAGCTCAGACATGGCGAATCGGGGGTGTTAGATAGGGCCTTCATTACCTCCTTCACCAGTACTGTTTTCTCCACAGCCTAATAACGACGTCTGGCAGTAACAAGAATAAACAACACGCACGTTCGTCTATCTCGTGACCTGAGTAGCGCCATAAAACCGCCACGGAGGGGGGAAGGGGAGTAAAGAACTAGGCGTGGTGAGCAAAGGAATGAGCGGGATGGGCGGGATGTTGGTCGGCTGTGGGGCTGGGGCAGGAAAATGGATGTTGTAGTATTAGTGGTTTGAGTGCAGTGATTCGTTTTAAAATATTCATCTAAAGTGATGGAGTCAAGGGATGGGTTAAAGAAATGAGCTTAGGGAACAAAGTAAATAAATAAATAAGTAAATAAATGGGGTAAGCTGGATTGTGATGGGGACTGGGAAGGGCCATTAGCGTATATTATGAAAACTGGTGCTGTTGGGTTTATGGTTTCAGGACTGTTTGAAAACGTTCTCCTACAACAAGAACAAGAACAGGATTAAGCTCGTGTGTGTGTTATTACCCTAGCCACAAAAATGCGTCCTCGGGCTGAACAGGTAATGCCTTTAACTAGAGCTTGTTCATTCTTACCTGACATATTCTTTCTTTTCCAGCTCTGTTGATGGCCGGTGTAGTCGGGTTGGAGGGTTAATTCGATCAGTAACCAAGGAGAGTCAGTCCTACATCACAGGCTCATGGAATTTTACAGGCTCATATAATTTTACGAACCATAACTTAGTATTGAGTGACCAAGTTCTGTCAGATGAAAGGAGACCGACTGTAGCTCAGTTTGGTTTTACTCCCGCTGGTAAATTGTGCGTCCAGGCTTCACCACTTCACCATCTCCCCATCATGCCTACCTCATCAAATGTGTGGGGGTAAATCGAGCGTGCAGATTATTCCAGAAGGGGGAATGGTGGGTATGCATGACATGGGGGCATTAGTGTTGTGGAGGGTGAACGGGTCGCGAATTAAAGGGATGCTATCAGAGGGACCGCGATGAGGGACCGATCGTCTGCTTGAGGGCCGTATGTCGGGCGCTGGATAGGGACGCCTTCATGTGGTGGCATCGACATAACTACAGTGAGTGGATCTGATGCAGCGTTGTTAAAAAAACAATAATCCTTCAACTTCCTCCCACTCCCCATGAAAGAGGGTGGGTGACTGCGTGAGAGAGAGAACTTTTATCAGTCCCTTCACAACGATGATGTATTTTTTTTTTCCTACCTCCAGACGATTTTGTCCAGCTTAGAAGACAGTTTGTATTGAAGAAGATTAAATAATGGCTACATTTAACCCTTCCATTTCGAAAAATCTCTTCCATGCTGAGGGAAACCGTCTGGAAATGGAAAAAGAAAATGCTAGGGATTAATTGCACCAGACGGGACGATATTACTTCCCTTTTTCCTGCACCTTCTTTATTTTTTGTTCATTTTTTGGGGGGCAGCCTTTGCAGCAACCGACTAGCAATTACAAGAGCGAGAAAAAATGCTTTGGACCAGCCAGGTTACACGTAGAAATTGATTTACTTCCACTGGTAGCTTAAAATTTCGACAACTGTGTTAAGTCTGTGTAAGTGAACTCGGTTAATTTCAGCATTTTCATAGGGATAGATATGTAAATTAGTTCATATTCCGTCTCCAGTTTAAGTTGGTGCATCAGTCCGTATGAAGTCCTACTGTAGGACCGCACCCTGTCCTCTTAGGGAGAATGATACCCAGAATTAACTCTTCCTTTGGCTAACCAAGTACGAATCAGCAAGCAGCATCTTTCGTAAAATTGGTGTAAGGTGTTGTAAGGTCAGGGTGCGAGTATGCTTGTATACCAGCACATAAAAGCGAAATATCTGCACCTGTATTTAAATGCACACCACAGGCAGGGTTTTGTACTCCTGCTCAGGACACAAACAGATCGGAAGACGAACACTTAACCCCTGAGCCACAGTGCCGTCTCCACTTTATTTGTAGGCAGTATTTTTGATACTCTGGGTGACCGTTTCATGCCCACGGATACTCACAGATGTTTGGTAAATGTCGCTGTTTCGTCAAGTTAAGGAAGGTAGCAATTTTTCGATCTTTGTCCGTAAAGAGATGAGGGTGTGTTACTTTCATAAAAACAGCGGCCATACTTGTAGTGTCCCAGGCTCCTCCAGAACGAATCATATCTTTCAGTCATTGTACATAAAGCCAGCTCATTTTTTTCAGTCATTGTATATAAAACCAACTTATATTTTTCAGTCATTGAATATAAAGCCGCGTAGCTGTTTCAAGTCAGTAGGAGAGGCTGAGGTGAAGAATGACTGGTAATCTATTTCTCACCAGGGAGACGTGACCATCCAGTGTCTATAAATTAGGCCTGAATTTAATACACCCTGGCCCATCACTTTCTGTGGGAACGCAGGAGACACACTACAATCGCTTCTCTTATGAAGTTCTGATATGTGGCTTAGATGAGAGTGTTTGCATGTTACTGAAGATAATATTAGTCCTTTTGTTGGCCGTTGGGTGTTGTGATTAGGTCATGGTTGTGTGTGGATTTTGCAGTTCAAGAGAAAATGCGAAAATGCACAAGACTTTACTGGCAATTTCCATACGGTCACATTTCTGATCACTGTAATAAAAAATAACAGTTATCTTGGGAGAATTGTCATTAGGTTGTCATTGCGTGTGGATTTTGCCGTTTCAGATCATGTTAATTACTGACTCAATAGGCAATCTCCATACGGTCACATTTCTAATAAGTAAAGAGAGTAATTTTAAAAAGTTATCTTGCCATAAACAGTGCCGCTGATATTGCTTTAGTATTTGCCGCACCGTATTTCTTTGATCATATAAATCATCAAAATAATTTAATCGGAAAGGCTGTGTAAAAGACGCCAAGTTTGCCGTAATGATTAAGGTCAAGTTAAAAATGCCGTGGGGTCTCGCCGCAAATTTCCTTGGCTAGTAAAAATATTAGTCCTTGTGGAGAAAAATGAATTTCTTAAAACCATTAGAAGGCTCGAGGTCACGGAATAAAAGCGCTCTTTTTTTTTTTTTTTTTTTTTTTTTTTTTTTTTTTACCCAAGGAATGATCAGACAATTTTTAGCTGTATAGAGGAAGGAGGTATGATTTATTTATTTATTTATTTATTTTTTTTGAGAGAGAGAAAGAGAGAGAGAAAGAGGGAGAGAGGGAGAGAGAATATACTATAAGAAAGTAATTTTCATTTTCTTATAGAGAACGTAAGAGTTTGTTCATATTAAGCTGACTGGAGGAATGGCTTACTGATTGCTTTAAGTATGGAGAAAAGGAAAGGAAGAAAGCAGTGAAGTAACGGAGGAAAGTGCATTTATTTACTATTATTCTGGAGGTTCACTCTCATCTTTAATGTCAGGACCAACATGCCTAGCCTCGAGCTCCTACGCTCCTCATGGGGCAAGGTAGGATTGGATGAGGGATGGATGGATATTCTGGAGGTAACTTGAGAGTAACCAGATACCGTGAAGTTGAATATATGGAAAGCCCCCCCCCTCACGAAACAAAACTAAGAAAGATAATGTGAACATAGAAAAGGAAATGAACGAAAGACAAACATAGCCATAAAAACACTATGTAAAAAGAAAGAAAGACAGAGAGACAGACAGAAAGAAAGAAACTGCCAACTCACTTAAAAGAAATGAAGATCCAGAGGGCGAGAGTGACGGCGATGAGGCTGATGGAGTTGCCGATGTAGAAGATGGTCTTGGTGGTGCTGAGGGTGGAGCCGTGGTCCACCGAGGTGTTGGTCACGGCGTTCAGGCAGTCGTTGTAGAAGGACCGGCTGGACCAGGTGCCGTTCGGGTAGCATAATAGGGACGCGTTGTTCTCTGTGGGGCAGGAGAAAAAATGAGGTTAATGAGGAAATGGCATATGAAAAGGGGGATTAAAGAAGAAAATGATGAAGTTGGTGTTGTTCGGGTAGCACATCTGGGACGCGTTGTTCTCTATTGACCGCTAGAAAAAATAAGGTTAATGGGGAAATGGTATGTGTAAAGGGGGTTGGAAAAAAGAAATGATGAATATGAAAGGAGTCAGTGGTTATAGGTGAACCAGGTGACGTTCTTCTACCTCAGCAGAGACGCGTTGTTCTCTATTGACCGGGAGAAGTTAATGGTGGAGTGTACAGAAGGTTAAGTTACTCGTGATGTGAAAATTATTAACTGTTATTTTCTCTTCAAGATGAGAGAAAGCCTTAGACGGGTTAGAAAGAGGAGTTATTATATATACTGTACAGTGGGAGAAAATTAAGATTCATTATATATCTATCTGTCTGTATCAGTATCTATCAGTCTGTCTGTCTGTCTGTCTATCTATCTATCTATCTATCTATATAACAGAGAGAGAGAGAGAGAGAGTGTGTGTAGAAACTGCTTGGTATCTATGTGCAAAATGTGAACACAGTAATCTCTGCAAGGTTTCTGAGGAAATATGAAATAAAGAGTTAAATAAATGAATGAATAAATAAATAAAATATTCATACACGTTCGTATATTCCGGAAATTCTGTGCATCCTGCTTCGCATCATTGAAGGAGTGAAGGTCGTGAAGGAAAATTGGAGGCAATATGAGTTTGATAATGTGGAAATTGCGAGATTAATATTCCCTGCAAGAAGGGAGAGTGGGGTAAGATTTTAGGAGCGGGAGTGTAAAATGAAAATGAGCTGCACGGGTGTTGATATTAAGGGTATGCTGTTCAGTGTAAGGAGGAAAAAGGAGGTTATGAAAGAAGAGACGAAATTTTATAAACTTGATTAATGTGGAACGTGTGGTTTATATTCTTAATGTTATAAATGAAGCTACAGAAAATTTTCTATTAATGAAAGGTAGGGAAAAGGGAAAACGCTTAAGAATCTGAGGAATATTGTGGCTAATTCTAATACTAAACGTGACTCCTCGGTGAGCACTGGAGGAAAGGAGAAAGGGAAGGTACAGAAAGGAGGATGAGAGGAGAACTGTGGACTTAGTATTATCTGGAACGCAGGAAGAAAGGAAGTTAGTTTTGGGTAGAGAAAACGGTAAGAGCTTTGGGGGTTCTGAAGACAATCCTAGGAAAATTTAAAGTAATCTGAAGGTAGGAAGAAGGCACAGTTAGCTTATTTAATTCTCGGAGAGTTTTGTAAGTGCAAGGCAGGGGAATGTTGTGGTAACGATACAGTTAACATTTCTTTCATACGCGGGACATTGTTTGGGTTACTGATGCGTCTCTCTCTCTCTCTCTCTCTCTCTCTCTCTCTCCTTTCCCTGAGGTCCAACAGCCCTCCTACGTACCACACAGTTCCACATATCAAGCGTTTGTGTTTTTTCCCCCCCTTACAAAGTTGTCAGATTAGTCGTTCAGCGAATAAACTGAGGCAAACGCACCATGAAAGGAGAAATTACGACACAGTGCAGTCGACATTTCCACCTGTTCATTAATGCAATTCATGTGACTGATGAATTTTATCGTGAATTTGAAAGTGAGATTTTTACACCATTATCAAAATCGTGACCTAGTTCTATTGATATCAGTAATTTCATCCTCAGGCTCATTTAAACTTGAAGCCAGTGGATCGCAGGCCTAAATCTGCAGTCCACCATGAACGATTGTGTATCCAGGCAGGTCCATCGGTCGGCCTTAACGGTGCCACCACTTGAAGGCGCCTCACTCCACCACCGGCCCAGTCGTAAATCACGTGAATACAGGGAGCCAATTGTACTGCGAAAATTGTGGGTCCTATATTTCACAAGGCGGGAGAAAATCATATTATGGTCTGGAAGGTAGAATTATTGAGACTTGGAACAATCGGAAAACTGTGGGTACTTTTTTCTGGAAGGAGGTCCTGTTTTCTGGAAGGTGGTACTATTTCCTGGAAGGTGGTACTGTTTTCTGGAAGGTGGTACTATTTCCTGGAAGGAAGGTGGTACTATTTTCTGGAAGATGGTACTGTTTTCTGGAAGGTGGTAATGTTTTCTGGAAGGTGGTACTATTATCTGGAAGATGGAACTATTATCTGGAAGGTGGTACTGTTTTCTGGAAGGTGGTACTGTTTTCTGGAAGGCACGACCAAGGGATGTTTATGGAAAGAAGGACAGGGGACTACTGAATCTAGGAATACTACAGTTACTATTTTCTGGGAGGCTAGAGAAAATAATGATATGGGGAAAAGGCAAAGAAAACGCTGGATCCTGAAAATAATGAACGTTGAGGGTAATATTTCGTGGACAGCAGAAGAGGATATAGCGACAAAGTGGATGAGAACTGCCTTGAGTACTAGGAAAATTGTGGTTACCATTTTCTAGGAGGCGGGTTCAAGAGAAATGTAGGAAGATGAAAGGATGAATCTTGGAGTACCGTGACACCGTGGCCACCAAATTAGGTAAAACAGGTAAAAAAGCATGTGATGGCTGTAAATATGTGCGTAATATTATCTCTGCGGAATACTGAGAAACTTTTGGATACTATTTTGCGAAAGACGAGAGAAAATTATGGTAAGGAGGAAAAATATGGAAAAAATGATGAAATTTGAAAATAAATATGCGAGTACTATTTTCTGGAAGACCTGAGACTAAAATAACATAGCGTGAAAGTGGAGTAATATTAAATCTTGCAAATTATGTAGATTTTGACTCTGTTCTTCGGAAAACAGTAAACAAGCAATTCAGGTTCGAGAGAAGATAAAAGGAGATTTATACATGAACGTGAAATTGGGAAATAGTGTCAGAGTATAAGAAAAGCATATGAAGTAGGCTAAGAAAAGTGTTAGGGTAGAGCAGAGGTAATGTGCTTTGAATTTCTGATTATAGGGAAGATGAAAGGAGATTAGATTGAATGTGAAATTACGAGTTAGTGGTAGAGCAAGGTAAGAGTGTGCTAGAGAAAGGTAGTAGGATAGATTTGGCCTGACGTTCTGTGATAGCAAGGTTAAGTTTTAGGGAAGATAGACTGAGATTTGAAGGCAAGTGAAATTGGAAGATGAGAGACTGAGATTAGAAGGCAAATGATTTTGGAAGATGAGAGTGCTTTATTAGAAGAATATAAAGCGTGTTAAAGAAACGCATTAAAGTAAAATGTAAGTGGCGAACTGTGAGAGCCAGGTTTTGGGAAGATGATATGAAATGTGAATGAGTGTAAAATTGAGAGAACATGTTAGAACTTAGGTTAAATAAAGGAACTGAGCTGAAGAAACATATTAAAGTTGGAGAGACGTGACGCGGTGATCTCGGGAGGGTAAAAGGGAAGGAAATTGGGTTTTGAGTAAGATGGAGTGAGAAAGGAGGGAATGTGGTATAGTAAATGGATATGGAAATTTGTGGGTGATAGTGTTCTGTGTTGAAACATGACATATGGGAAATAAGCTTTGAGTTGGATGAAGAGATTGGAGGGGCTAAGATTGTGTGTGTGTGTGTGTGTGTGTGTGTGTGAGAGAGAGAGAGAGAGAGAGAGAGAGAGAGAGAGAGAGAGAGAGAGACTTTTTAGTGTACGCGCGTCTGTATGTGTTTTGGACTAAAAAAAAAAAAAAAAGGTCTCTGAGTAAGGTGGTGGAAGCAGTGAAAGGGTATAGTCGCATACGTGGTTGTGATTATGATGGGACGAGTGTAAATAATCATATCAAGGAGAGGATGAAGGAGGGGGAGGAGAGCAGCAATCCAGCCTGCCCTTCAGAAAAACAATCACAGTTTATTTTCGATCGTAGCAGAGAGAATAGCTAAGTTAAGTTTGGCTCAGATGGATGAAAGTGAAGGGAATATGAGAGCTTCTTGAATGTGAAGTGTGAATAAAGTGAAGGTGAGTTACATGGGGGACGTGGATTTTTTCGTTTTTCCTTTTTATATTTCGAGTTCTTTTTCTTCGTCTTTTCTCGATTTTTATTTTTAGGTGTAGAGGCGACTATGGTGTTCTGTGGGAGGTAAGGGGAAGGGAGGACGCTATTTGTGGATTCACTGGAGTCTGTTTGTGGAGGTTGGGAGGAAGGGAGGAAGAGTGGAGGGAAGTAGGGAGGAAGGGAGAAGTGGAGGAATACAGGGAGGAAGGAAGGGAGAGTTGGAGGAAGTAGAGAGGAAGGGAGAAGTGGAGGGATGTAGGGAGGAAGGGGGGATTGGAAGAAAGGAGGAAGGGAGTGTGGAGGGATGTAGGGAAGGAGGAATAGGAAAGTGGAGGGAGGTAGGGAGGAAGGGGAAGTGGAGGGGTGTAGAGGAGGGGGAAGGGGTGTGGAGGGATATGGAGATGATGTAAAGAAGGAATCGGTGCAGGGAGAAGGTGATGATTTGTTATTGTTGGTGATGATGATGACGATGATGATGATGATGATGATGATGATGATGATGATGATGATGATGATGTATAAAATGGATATAACAAAACGGAGAGACTGGAAACGTGGAGGGAAGAAGGAGTCGTGTTTGAATGGTTATCGGAAGGAAAAGAAGGAAAACTCTTAACATCTCACGGTCGGGACAACTCTTGCATTTCATCTCACTTAACACCAAGCGATTTTATTTAGCTGAGAGTGAGTCATAGGAGCCTGAGAGTGTTAGTAATGGAGCTAAAAAGTAAAAAGAAAAATTGGATACAGGTAAGCTAAAAGTAAGACATAAGAGAGTAGGTAAACAGGAAAGAAGGAAGGTTAGCGGAGGATATTCTTGGATACCACTGTGAGGAGAAAAATTGGAGAGGAGAGGAAGAGGGTGGGGAGGGAAGAAGGGGAGAGGAGGGGAGCAGGAGAGAGGAGAAGAAGGGAGAGGAGGGGACGGTGTTGGGCGAGAAAGGGAGGAGAGGAAACTAGAGGAAAGGAGATTAGAGGAGAGGCGAAGAGAGGAGAACAAAGGAGAGGAAAGGCGAAGAGAGGATAGGAGGGGAGAGGAGAGGAAACGGGAAGAAGACAGGAAAGAGGGGAGATAAGACGAAGGCATAGAAAAGAGGAGAGGGAAGAGGATCAGGTGGGGAGGCTAGAAGACAAGACACTTTTTCTTCGTCGCGGGGGAAAAGTTTGGACAGGTGGGTGAATAATGAAAAAGGGTGTTGATAGGAAGGGTTTTTGGCGTCCAGGGAAGGAAGGATGGGGAGGGGGGAGAAGAAGGGGAAGGGGAGAATGTGGAAGGGGGGAAAAGAAGAGAGGAAATAAAAGGAAGGGGATAGAGTGGAAAGGGGAAAAGAAGAGGGGAGAGAAAGGGAAGGGAAGAGAGTGGAAAGGGGAAAAGAGGAGGTAGGGTGAGAAGAGAAGGGAAAAGAGGGAGAAAGAGAGGTGAAAAACAGAAAGGGAAAGGGAGAAGGAAGAAGAAAAGGCGAGTGGGAAAATGGAAAGAGGAGAGAGGGAGGGAGGGGGGATGTGTGAGAGAGGGAATGGGAGAGAAAGGGAGAAAGAGAAATAAGAAATAGAGAAGGAGGAAGGAAAGGGAGGGGAAGAGGAGAACGAGAAAAAAAGAGGTAAAGAGAGAAGGAACTGAAGGAAATGATAGACTGAGAGGAGGAGAGTGGCAGGAAGGAAGAGGGTGAGAAATAGGGCCAGAGAGAGAGAGAGAGAGAGAGAGAGAGAGAGAGAGAACCCACATTTAAGGACAAGAAATATAAAAAGGTTAGTGAAGGGAAGTGAAAAAATGCAAAACAAAGTAAGTAAAAAAAATATACAAGAAATAAAAGGGAAACATGATGGG
>NC_137024.1:54106651-54234151 GCF_032717465.1 Coenobita brevimanus | reverse complement strand
TTGAATGCTGAGTTATGACAATAGATTAAGACTAGATTATGATGCTAGTCACGAAGAAGTGCTACCGAATGTATGGAGAGCCATGGTATTGTCTTTTTCCGCCACTGACCTACGTGAAATATGCTGCAAAAGGATGGAAATTTGGGCCACGTTAAAGTGAGGAGACTATAGTCACTGAGTGCAAACTGGAGTAGGGAAAGAGGGAGAGGAAAGAAGGAAAGTGAAGAGGGAAAAAGGAAGGAAGGGGGAGAGGAAAGAAGGAAACGGTAGATGGAAAGGAAAGTGGAAGGAAGAAGGAAAAATGAAATGGAAGGGGGAAGAGGAAAGAAGGAAAAGGAAGAGGGAGGGGAAAGAAGAAAAATGAAAGGGGAAGAGGAAAATGGAAGAGGAGTGAGGAAAGAAGGACAAGGAAAAGGAAGAGGAAAGAAGAAAAATGAAGAGGGGAAAAAGGAAAGGAATGGGGAAGAGGAAAGAAGGGAAAGGAAGAGGGAGAGGAAAGAAGGGAAAAGAAGAGGAAGAGAAGTGGCAAACGTTTCCGAAGCAAACGTTTCTGAGTTCTGACGTGGATTGACGAGTGATGTACAAAATCTTCCCGCTAAAAAAAACTTATACTGTGCGAACAAGTGAGAAAATATAATGTTAAGAAAGAAAATAGTCCAGGGCAAAAAGAAAGCATTAGGGACAGAAAAATGTACAAGAGGAAGATGAGGAGGAAGAGGGGAAAAAACGGCTAAGGAGAAAGTTAAGTGGGATAGATAGAGGTAGGGTGAGAAACAGACAGGAAGAGGAGGAGAGGGGATGGAGGAACAAGGTAAGAGGGAAGATAGTGAAGTGCAGTAAGAGAGCAGCTGGGAGAGATTTGGTACAGGAAGAGGCGGAGGAGGAAGAGGAAAAAAGCAGCTTAACAGAAAAAATGTCAAGTGCTGCAAGGAGGAAGTATGGCAAGAAACTGTAAGTGGAGGGAAGGAAGAGGAAAAGAGGATATTATCAGCTTCCGTCTTGTAAGTAAGAGGGAAGAGAGATGTGATAGCACTTTGGAGGAATATAAAACTATATATATACACAGGAAGAGGAAGAGGAAACAGTCGATCTTTGCTTGTGTAAGAAGCACGTTTAGAAGGAATAGGAAATTATACAAGAAGGTACAGGTGGAAGGAACAGGAGGCTGTTAAAGGAGAGAAGATAACTGAGATAATCACCTGTATGAGAGAGAGAGAGAGAGAGAGAGAGAGAGAGAGAGAGAGAGAGAGAGAGATGAGATGATGATGGAGAAAGGAAGAGGTGGATGAAGGAACAGGAAAAGAAATAACAAGAAGAGAAGATATGCGAGATTTGTGGGAGTAAAGAGGAAAAAACGTAAGTTGCAGCCAACAACACCAGGAAGAGGAACATACCCAGGAAGGAAGAGGAGGAAGAGGATGGTCAGGTAGAAAAGACATGCAAATATTTTTTTTCTCTGCAAAAAAAGAGGAATAAGAAGTACAAGACAACCGCAAGGAGAAAAAATGGACACAGGAAGGAAGAGGAGGAGAAAAAGGAAAAAGAGAATAAATGCGAGTTTCCTTTCTACGAAAAAGAGTGAAGAGAGTCACGCGTCACACGATATTACATTAGCCTCTCTCTCTGGCACGCAGCTGCCGACACCAAAGTACCGTACCACGTTCAAAAGTTCTCTCTCTCTCTCTCTCTCTCTCTCTCTCTCTCTCTCTCTCTCTCTCTCTCACGTGACAGTTTTGTCACCGGGGCAAATGAAGCTAGAAAGCACTCAGAGAGCGTATACCTCCACCAATGCCATTGCCATTAAAAGGGATTCTGATCCGGATCTGTGGAGATTTTGTGTGGAATACACTGGATCCGAATCCGTCCCCAAATATAATCAATTGTTTCTTGACCCATGGCCCACTCTTCCACAAAATTTTATTGAAATTCATTGAGGTATTTTGGAGATATCATACATAAGGATCCGGATCCTCCCCAAAATTCGGCAATGCTTTCTTGGCTCATTGTCCACCCATCCACAAAATTGCGTTGAAATTCATTGAGACTTCTGGAGATATCGTATGGACAAACCACAAGACAAACATAGGTGACTAAAGAACCTCCTCCAGTTTCGTTGGCGGAGGTAATAACATTGTCTACATTTCGGACTGACTGTTGTTTATATGCTTTCCATGTGGCAGGAGTGAGCGGCGACCATCTGCCCACTGGATGTAATTACCATCAGGTGACTCAACATTAGTGCCAAGCTTCATGGTTTCCAGTAACCCAAGAAACAATGCACACAGTGGGTGGTAACCGTATAACTAAACGACGCCTAGTGGTCGAGTGGACTAAGGAGTTACGGGTGAATGGAGAGTGTTTACATTCCAGGGATAATGTAATTGAGGTTTTTTCTTCACATGATGTTACTCAGGGGCGGGCGAGGCTGGTCATTTCTCCCTAATATATCTGGACTAATTAGCCTATACCCGAACGCCTACGCTCCTGATAGGGCGAAAAAGAAGAGAATAAGAGGGATGTGTATTTAAACCTTCTCTGTATATCAGTTTGTATCCCATTGCGTACTTTCTCTTCCCTCCTCGTCCACTTTTCCACATTGCCCTCAGTCAGACCCACTCCACCACAGTGCTCCCCTGTCGTTTTCCATCCACTTTTTCCACGTCCTCCCCTTTCAGCTCTCCCACCCTCTCCCCTGCTCCCTGGCCTCTCCTCCTTCCCCTCCCCCTTCAGTGACATCTGCACTTCCTCGCTTGTTCACTTATTTATTTTCTTTTACGGGAGGGATATTGTTGGAGAGAGAGAGAGAGAGTGTGCGTGAGTGTGTGTGTGTGTGTGTGTGTGTGTGTATGTGTAACTCGGCCACATCTCGTCAGAATTGTGGGGTCTGGCCGGTTGCGAAGAGTGAGAAGATTGATGCGAAAGTCGGAGGGAAGGAAAAGAAGAAGGGGCGTGGTAGGTGGGGAAAATATTGCAATCTGTCATATCTGACACACTGAAGTTGCAAAGTTGCAGAGTGAGAGAAGACTAAAAAAATCACCAGAAAGAGTCGTACGTAAAACAGGGGTTAAGAGACTGTCGATCCATCTATCTGTCTATCTATCTATCTATCTATCTGTCTGTCTGTCTTTCTGTCTATCAATCTATTTATCTGTCAGTATTTTTCCCCATCAGGAGAGTAGAGACTCAAGGCTAGGTACTCATTCCCCACATTTAAAACAAGGATGACCAGCCTTGCCCTTCCCAGAGTTGCATTAGGTGAGCAGTATACCTAACTACACCGGTGGAAACTTATACAGACCTCGTCAGGCTGGAGCACCATAACCCACTAGATCACCAGGCTAAGGAGACGACTGAAATGTGACTCAGTGTTGGTGAATGGTAGAGGAAGTAAGGCATTGTTGGAGATGAAGGGAAAAAACTGGAGACAGAATTATTGGTTTCAGCGTCAAGGGAGAGGAAGGTGGCGGGGCAGTGTAGCGTGAGGCAGACCGTTTCTCAGTATTGTGTGTGTGTGTGTGTGTGTGTGTGTGTGTGTGTGTGTGTGTGTGTGTGGAGTGATTTAATGCAGAGGACACACCGCAGCGCAGACCGTCAGGAGTTTTCGCTCCAAGGGGCGGTGAAATATGTTTGGTCCCTCACGTGCCTTTGTGGGAGGAAGTCTCTTGGGAAGGATGGATTTTGGAAATGTTCAGGATGTTGCAGAGCTCGAGAAGGAGGAGGAGGAGGAGGAGGAAGAAGACGAGAAAGAAGAAGAAGAGGAAGAAGAAGACGTGGGAAGGAGCAAGATCAGGAGGAGGAGGAGGAGGAGGAGGAGGAGGAGATTTATATATTATGCAACTCAGTTCCTTATAAGTAACGTTTATCTACAGCAGAAACAGAAGAGGAAACAAGAGTGAGTCTTTTGTTACTATACTTACAACGACCATTCGCTGTGATTTTTTTCCAGTACTGTAATTACTACTGTGTCCCGGAAGAAAATTATCGATCCACCTGAGGACAGTGACTAAAATCATGCGCCTTTTAGTTTCTGTGTAAGAAGAGAGAGAGAGAGAGGATGGGGGGGGATGCAAGCCTCGTTCCGTGAGAGCGAGAGAAAAGTAGGTCAGGTTCACTTCTTTGATATTAGAATTCCTCCTCAGGCTCCTTCATCCTGGTACTGCTTTCCGAAGACTCAGCTCGAGGCGTTTGGTCAGGAATTTTTATTTGCATTGCTTTACTTGAGAAACATCATTCCGTTCTTGAGTTCCTTCATTAATTATACGCCCTTGGTATAATGATTGGTTCGTGTTTGCTGATTTTCTGTGCATTATTATTATTATTATTATTTTTGCGTTTTTGTTTTCTCGTCCTTTCTCGTAATGATACTTCTGTTTTCACTTTCCTTTCTCTTTTGCTTACAGTTTTTCTTATAAAGTGTGTTCCACCCTTCCACCTCATTCTGTAATCAATACCCATCTCTCTCTCTCTCTCTCTCTCTCTCTCTCTCTCTCTCTCTCTCCCTCCCTCCCTCCCTCTCCCTCTCCCTCTCTCTCTCTCTCTCTCTCTCTCTCCACAGGTATTTCCCCTTCTGATGCCTGTGGGAGGAACTAAATAGATAAGTGAGCGAGGGAGGAAGTGTAGGGTGGCAGTGCGAGAGAGGGCTGAAGAGGGGAGGGAGCGATAAAAAAAGAGAGGGTGTGGAAGTGGAGTGGAAGAAGAGGTGGGATGGGGATGACTGGGAGGAGGAGTAGGAGAAGGAGGCGGAAGAGATAGATAGATAGACTTTGATAGAAAATGATGAGATATGTGAAGAACTGAAACAAATGAACGATGAATGATTACATGATAAGTATGTCAGTATGATTAAATGTACAGTGATTCATTGCAGAGTTGTTCAGTGCAGAGTTATTCATTGCAGAGTGATTCGGTGTAGAGTTGTTTAATGCAGAGTGATTCATTGCTAAGAGGTAAGAGTGTAGTTGTGATAGCCGGAGAAATATATCGGTTCCTCCTCGTATTTCTGAAGCAAGGATACCCATGAGAGCGATATCTCAGCTCTGACTGGGTAACTTTTGGGCGGAATTGAGGAAGGAGGAGAACTGCGCAGGAAAAGCAGTTACGCGGAGACCTCTTGGCTTGGAGCGGTACTTTCTGATGGAGTAAACTGGGTAGGCCATGAAGCTAAAGTATGTGAGGATGTGTGTGTTGGGGTGGGGGTATGTGGGGATGTATGTGTGTGTGGGGGGTATGTGGGAATGTGGGAATGTGTGTGTGTGTGTGTGTGTGTGTGTGTGTGTGTGTGTGTGTGTGTGTGTGTATGTCTGTGTCTGTGTGACGAGCATATAGGGAGGTTTGGCCTATCCATTACGGTCTTTATCTGACAGAACAGAGTATAACGACAGTCAACAATCAACAATACAGTAATTCATAAGATGCTTTCAGTTGCAGATTATGTTGTGACTGGGCATTTCCCCTGAGCTGAATAAAATCGTCTGACTTTAGGTAGAATGGAATGCCAGGCCAAAACGTAAGTCAAGATAGTTCCGAGTGTGTTTTTTTTTTTTTGAGTAGGTTTCTCTAGATGTAAAAACGTCTCTCCTTAGTCTTAAAAGAAGTTGGTAGTTTGCTGTTGGGTTAAGTAGAAACGGGCACAGAACTGCAAGACATAAGGGCCTCAGGTTCTTAATATGGGCTAAACCGTGAAAGTCTGCGGAAGAGAAGCACATCGTTTCCATATATCGTTAGTGAGGGAAAACGGACAAGGTCGCTCTTCAAGATGCCCCGGTGTCGAAAAATGACATGAAGAAAAAGGCAAGAAGTTAAAGGAGGAAGAACTATTAGTTGAAGAGAGTGAGAAATAGCATGATGGATGTGAGAGAAGATGATATATGATTCTCGTTTGTAGGGAGCGACACTGAGAAACGTCAAACTTCGCCTCCTTAATATTGAATTAGCTTTCCTCCGCCAGGTAACTTGAGCACCTGAGCACTAACTTCTCAAGTCTCACCTCAGGCGTTCTACTCTGACATTGCCTGGCAGTTGGCGAGGTTTGTGCACGCTTGGGTGAAATGGCATTATCCGCATGTCAGGTTGCTTCAGGACTCTCTCTCTCTCTCTCTCTCTCTCGTAAATCTGGTTCCTTTCCTTCCATATAAATCTCTGCTGAATGAAAGTATAAATCTTCATTCTTTTTCTCGTCCATTTTCCCCGGCTGACTTTCATACATATCCATTTTCCGTTCTTTCATTCCCTCTCACCCAGCATCCCACTCTCTTGGCTTCTCTTCCAGTCTTTTTCTCTCTTCCAGTCCTTTTCTCTCTTCCAGTCCTTTTCTCTCTTCCAGTCCTCTCTCTTCCAGTCCTCTTCTCTCTTCCAGTCCTCTTCTCTCTTCCTGTCCTTCTCTCTCTTCCAGTCCTTCTCTCTCTTGCAGTCCTCTTCTCTCTTGCAGTCCTTTCCTCTCTTCCAGTCCTTTCCTCTCTTCCAGTCCTCTTCTCTCTTCCAGTCCTTTTTCTCTCTTCCAGTCCTTTTCTCTTGTACTTCCCCCATCCCTTACGCCCTGCCTCATTCCTCCCTTCCTTGTTTTCTTGGTATCTTTTTCCTGTTTGTATATTCCTTTCTTCTTTTCTGGCCTTCATTCTCTCTTTCTTCTTTCTCATTTAGCTTCTTTTCATTCTGTTTTCTTTTCAGTTTTATTTCTTTCTTCCCATCCCTTCTCGTTTCCCATCCAGTCATTCTTCATTTTCTTTCCTTCCTGCCATCCCTCTTGCCTTTCTTCCTTCATTAATTTCTTTCCGTCTTCAATGTCTTCCTAGTTTTCTTTTCCAGTCCTTCCTTCTCTCTCACTTCCTTCCCTGATTGCCCGGCTAAATTTCCACTCAGTAGGAAGATAAAGAGATATAATTGTGCAGGGAAGTGGACAGAGGGGACTCGAGGTGGAGAGAGAGAGAGAGAGAGAGAATGGGAGTGGGCGTTGAGGGATGCAATATATTTAAGCCTGAGGGGTGTTACCTAGTTGGGGATGAGATGTGTATAAATAAATAAATGAAGACTAGCTTTTGACACAGAGCTGCTGGAGGTGAAGAGGAAGGCATGGCGGGGGTGAGGGGATTGACAGGGTGAAGGGAGGAAGAAATGGTACAAAAAAGAGGAAAAGAAGACAAAGAGGAAAAGGGACACAATAAAAGGAAAAAAGGATGAAAATGAGGACGATGAGCCAAAAAAAAAGAGAAAAAATAAAAAAGAGGACGAGAGGGAAATAAAAAAAGAGAAGGATGAAATGACACTGGGCACAAAAAAAGGAGAAAAATATGAAAAACAGGACGAAGGACAAAAAAAAAAAAAAAAAGGGAAAAGGATGAAAAAGAGAACGAGGGCAGAGAATAGGGGGGAGGAAAGGGAGGAAAAGAAGAGGGGAAAGAGATGTAGGAACAGGAATGGGAGTTATGGAAGAAGAAGGAGAAGAAGAGGAAGTAAGTAGGAGAAAGGAGGAAGAGACATATTAAAGAGGGTACGATGGGGAAAGAGAGATGAATGGAAAATTAAGAAAGATGAGAGAAAGAGGTAGAGAAGGAGAGAATAAAAAATAATAATGATGGTGAAGAAGTGAGCAACTCGGAGCAGGAAATTGAGGGGAAAGGAAAAAGATAAGAGATAAATGGAGAGTGAGAAGAAGAAGGTCATTATGATGGTGCCTGCAATGGACGGAGGAGCAAGAAAAGAAGGGAAGAAAAAGAGAGACTAAGTGGGAGATAGAGGAGGAGGAGGAAGAGGAAGAGGAGGAGGAGGAGGAGGCAGAAGAGGAGAAAAAGTTCAAGAGGGTGGTGGTGTGAGCAGGGATGGGTTAAAAAGCTGATGTTAACTTAGGAAAAAGAAAATAAAAGGAAAATCAATGTTAACCCCTTTAGTAAGATGACGCCTCTATTTTTTTTTAGTCTAATTGCCATCCCCAGGCAGTTCTAGTCAGCTTAGGGGAGACCTCGGATAGTAAAGGAGATAAAGAGGAATAAAGAAACGGGAGAATAAAGGCAGAATTGTTTTCACTGGTAAAGGAGGTGAATCTTAGCAGGGCATTTCAGTCGCGTCTAAAGTAAAGTTTCTGTTTTGTTTTTGCCAGCATTTCACTGTTATTGCCACCATAAAGGGAGGCGTTTCGAAGTGGAGTTTTTTTATAAATGAATTGTTAACCCCCATTTTAATCTTTAGTCTTAATACCACCAGGAAATATTATTCACTGAAAAAAATCCCCGGTTTTCTTACAGTACGGTGATCCAGTTTTCATTTTTAGTTTTCCTGTCACTAAATTTTTTTTTTAAATCAGACATAATAGAGAGAAATCCTGTGCTGAAGGGATCGTAAAATGTCATCGTTAGACCTGTTATTTATCTATTTATTTACAGTATTTATTCATTTATTTTTACTTCCACATCCTGATTTGATTACGTTTAAGCGGAGACGTTTTTAGTAGTTATCCAGTTAAAAATAGTTCGAGTTATTTATGTTATTTTTTTCTTGGATTACCATTGATTACATTTCCCGCATCGATTTTCATGCCTCATAATTTATATTTTTTGACAGTTTTCAGTTTTGATTATTTTTTTTCTCATTAGTTGTGGTTCAAGTATTTTTTCTTCTGTATTTTTCTGTGATTATTTTCCTTTTTTTTTTTTAATATGCATCCATTTTCTTGCTTATTTCTGTATGGATTTTTATCTGCGTATATCTCCCGGACAATTTTCCTGTGTGTGTGTGTGTGTGTGTGTGTGTGTGTGTGTGTGTGTGTGTGTGTGTGTGTGTGTGTGTGTGACTATATTTTTCTATTTATCTTTACCCTAAGTATTTAATCATTTATTTTCATATGTACTTTTTCCCGTTTCTTTTTCCCTTGCGTATATTTATCATTGTATTTTTCCCTGTCTGTTGGTGTTATGCAAATGGAAGGAAAGGCGAGGCTGGGTGACAGGAAGAGGATGTGTGGGGACGCGCTTACTTGGGGATGAGTCGCTGGGGTGTGATGGTGAAGGGGGAGAGGGGTGAGAGGAGAGGGAGTGGAGAAAGAAGAGGAATTGGAAGGAGGAGGAGAAGGAGGAAGGCAGGAAGGAAGGGGTGGGAGAAGAGGAAGATGGGAGGGATGGAAGAGGAAGAAGAAGGAAAGGGGTGGAGGAGGAGACTGATATGGAAAGAAAGAAGAGGAGGGGGAGGAAGAGGAAAGGGAAGAGGATGAAGAAGTGGGAGACGAGGTAGAGTGGATGTGCAAAGGCAAGAGATGGAGGAAGAGGAAGAGGAAGTGGAAAAATATCAATAGAGCAAGGGGCAGATAAGGAGGTGTCAGGTGACGACTTGTAGGTGAGAGAGAGTGGATAATGATGAAGACTGGTGTGGCGTGGGAAAGGTGGAGGAGAGAGGGAGGAAATGGAAGTAGATAAGTAAGAGGAGGAGTGAGACACAGAAGAGGAGGAGGAGGAGGAGGAAGAGGATTAAAGAGATACTGAGGAAGACAGGGAAAGAAAACAAGAGAAAGAGGAAAAAGAGAACTAGGAGTGCATAAGAAGGAGGAGAAAGAGAAGGGGAAAAAGAAGTAAAGGCGGGAAACCGAAGAAAACTTAAGAAGAAAATATGAGGAGAGGAAGAAAGAGGAGCAAAGAGGGATGGAACAAAGAGGAAGAAAGAGGAGCAAAGAGGGATGGAACAAAGAGGGAGAGAAAGGAGCAAAGAGGGATGGAACAAAGAGAGAGAGGAAAGGGTGTGGTGTAGGATCCTTTTTATCTGTGCGAGTGAAAAAAAAAATCTGATTGTATTTACGAGTCTGTCCTCCAGTATGCTATCTGGTACAAGCTCATACTCAAACTGGCATCTCTCCCCCCCCGCCCGTCTCTCTCTCTCTCTCTCTCTCTCTCTCTCTCTCTCTCTCTCTCTCTCTCTCCTTCTAGCTAGTTTTCTTGCCTCTCCCGAGCGTGTATCTCTCATATTCTCACTTAAACTCTTTCTGTTTTATTCCTTCTCTTGTTCCCAAATTTCTTCCCCAAGTTCCTCATTTCCTTTCACCTCCATCCTGTATTCTTTTCATTTTTATCTTCATTCTTTTCCCTCCCACGTTCCTTCCATTCCTTGTCCCTCTCCTTATTCATTCCTTTTCCTGTTCCATTGTTTCTTCATCTCTCTTTCGCCTGCTCCTCAGTACACGTGGAAGGATTGTAGTGGAGGTGGAGGTGCAGGGAGAATTAACTTTGATGTGGTGGAGTTTGGGAGAGTAGATGTTTGATGTGGAAGGGGTGGAAGGGGGAGTGAAGGAGGGAGGAAGGAAGGAAGGGAGAGATGGAGGAACTGTGGGACTGAGGGTGGAGAAGATCTATTGAGGGTGGAGGTTAGGAGAGATGAGGGGGAGGGTGAAGGGAGGAAGGAAAAGATGGAGGAAGTTGGTGAAAGGGAAAGCAGGAGAGGAGGAGTGGAAGGGAGAGTGGAAGAGGAAAGGTGGAGGAAGAATGGTGGAAATGAGAGTGGTGTGGAGAGAGGGTAGAGAGAGTAGAGGAGGAGGCGGGAAAAGGGCGAAAAAGAAAGGATAGAAGGGAGAATGGTGGAGGAAAAGTGGAGCAAGAATTGTGAAGGGAGGGAGGGAAGAAGGAAACAAGGGAGGGAGGGAGGAAGAAGGAAGGGAGGAAGGAAACACTACAGAGGGAGTTAGTGGTAAGGAAAGCCCCATTTTCTGTTTGAGCGAAATTGCAAAGGGAGAGGAAAAGAAGAAAGAAAGAATTATGCTAACAAGGCAGGTCTGTGTTACACGGCACTGGAGACGAGGTGAGGATGGAGAGAGAGAGAGAGAGAGAGAGGAGGTGAGGTGAGGGGCGGTAAAGGAAGAATACCATGGCAAACGAGAGGTGAGTGGCGTGGGGCAGTCGAGCGCCAGGCGGATGGATTTTATAGTTTTCCTCTGTTGTTTTTCCTGCGAGGGATTGAGCCGAGAGTAAAGTGCCTGAGGGATGGAAAAACGGAGAAAGGGAAGATAGACGCAAAGGAAAAGGCAAAAGGTATAGCAGGAGGGTTGCTAGAGAATGGTGAAGTAAGATAATGTTACATACTTGTTTAAAAGGTTTGGCTGGCGAAACCTCTTATATATCGCTGGTGAGAAGGAAGGAGAAGGGAGATCAAAGCCAAGATAGAGTACTGGGAAAAAGAGCGAGGGGTGAGCGTGAAGGCAAGACGTACGAGAGAGAGAGAGAGAGAGAGAGAGAGAGAGAGAGAGAGAGAGAGAGAGAGAGAGAGAGAGAGAGTGCTAAGTTGTGTTGAGAGAAAAAGGGTGCGGAATGAGGGTGAGGGAGAGGACAGCGCTGTTTGGGTGAAAGGAAAGGGAAGAGCAAGAAGTACAGAAGGAAGGGGTTGTAGGAACAGTGGTGTGTGTGTGTGTGTGTGTGTGTGTGTGTGTGTGTGTGTGTGTGTGTGTGTGTGTGTGTGAAGGAGGGAACTAAAACAGGTAGTGCTGATTGGTATTCTTTCTTAACCCTTTCAGCCCCAGAACGCTTTTTAAAAATTATTCTTGTGGATGTTAAACGATTTCATTACCCATAAGCTCCGTAGAAAGATGGAAAATAAAAAGCCAAGAAAAAGAGGGAAGGAGGTGGGAATGATGCTCAAGTCAAAAAATGAATAATAAGAAAAAAGGGCCAAGTACGACAAAAACAAGGAGTGAAAAAATAAAGGAAAATGATCCCCATGTGTACTGAGAGTGAGCGAGGAGCAAATCAAGTTTCTCCTGTTATGAAATTGGCCTCTTCCACTTTGTCCGCTTCCTCACACTGCCAACTTCCTCGCTCTGTCCACTTCCTCACTCAGCCCCTTTCCTCACTCTGCTCCCATCCTTACTTTCTCCACTTCCTCACTTTACCCACTTCCTCAGTTCATCCCCTGTCCTCACTTTCTCCACATCCTTACTCTGCCCACGTCCTCACTCTTACCACTTCCTCATTCTGCCTACTTCCTCATTCTGTCCACATCCTCACACAGCTTACTTGCTTACTTCCTCACTCCGTCCATTTTCTCACTCCACCACTAGCTTACTTTAACCCTCCTCGGGCACCCTCTCCTTCTTCTGCCCTGCTCACACCTGGATTTTCTCACGGTCACCGGAACGGATATATGAGCAGGTACTTCCAAACTCATTTTCTAGCCTCTGTTGTTCTCTCTCTCTCTCTCTCTTTCTCTCTCTCTCGCAGTCGGGGGTTATGGGAGAAATAACCCTACCCACATGTTCTCCGAGTCACGTAAAATGAAAACAGAGAGAGAGAGAGAGAGAGAGAGAGAGAGAGAGAGAGAGAGAATGAGTGAGTGAGTGAGTGAGTTTGTACCTTCCACTACACCTGGGGCTTCCTGTCTTGATTAATTCTTGCATTCAGATCAAAGAGCCTTGATGTTCATTTCCTCATCCCTCGTTAACGTAAGAAATTAGGTTAAGGTAATGATTATGGTGATTATAATATTTCCTTTACTCTCTCATTATTACTGTCAAGCGTAGTGTTAGTAAAAAATTGAGTTATTGTTTATCGTGGGTAATTCTTGACTTCATCCCCTCCTAAATATATAATAAATATATGGCTCGACTGTGCAGTACTATAATGTTTTTTTTTTTTTTTAAGTTCTCCCTCGTATGTGTCAGGATGGACTGTTTATTATTATTTTTTTTTTTTTACCCTGATCTTTTCCAATAAGGTTTTAATCACATTTGGAAATACTGTTTGGTGATCCCTCTCACTTCTTCCTGACAGATACGATTGGAAGGATTGGTGAGGTGAGGGATTGGGGTGAGGTGGGGATGTATCTGTTGGAGTTTCAGTGACAAGAGATGCTGTAGTAAAATTCTGCCCTGGTGTGGATCAGTACTTGTCTTTCTTTGTGGTCTTTTGTGCTTTCACGCCATTCTTCTCTTTTTTTCACCCTCTCCTCCATCTTTGTTTTTTCACTGTGTATATTCTCCTCCCCGTCCCTTTCCTCTCCATCCCGTCCTCCTTTTCCCATCCCTCTTTTTTTTTATCTTCACTTCTTCTTTTCATACCCTTCTAAAACTTCATTTTTTACCTATTTCTTTCACATCCCCGACCCTTTCCTCTCCCTCCCGCCTATTTCTCTTATTCCTTTTCTTTTTCCACTTGTTTCTTTCTTCCTTACGTTCCCCCTTCATTCCCTCCCGTTTCTTCACTCTGTCCTCTCTCCCTTTCTTACTCCCGTCCACGCTACTCCTCTGTCCTTCTTTCCTGCCACCACCACCTGGGAAGGGCAGCTCGGGGCAACAAGATCACTTCCTGGTAATTGACTTGGGAGACTGCTTCCACCTCCAGCGTCTTCCCATCCCCTCTTCTGCTACTCTTTACTCCTGCCTTCCCCTTCTCTTTCTGCTTTCCTCTTTGCCTCCCTTCCACTTTTTTTTTTCTTTTCAATTCCCCGCCCCTCTCATCCACTTCCCAGCCTCCTTTCTCTGTGTCCCTCACCTCTCCTCAGCTTTTCCCCTTAGCTTTCCTCAGATCTGGTTTCTTCCCTCCCCAGCCTTTTCTCTATTTTCCCGTCCCCTCTCCTCCCCAGTCTTTTCCACCTTAACAGCTTCCCCTGTGCTCTCCCCCTTGCCTTCCACGTCTTTGCCTCCACCACCACCCCTGTCTTTCTGCATCCTCTTCCACTCCTGTCTTGCTCTATCTTCTCTTAGCATTTCCTTCTTCATTTTCTAAAGCTCTACCCCTCTCCCTCCTGTCCTCTTCTTCCGCGTCTCCGTTTACCTTGTCCCAGCTTTTCCCCACGTCTTCCACTGCTCTCTTCCACATTCCCTCTGTCCTCAGTTTCCCCTCCCTTCTCTCCACCTTCTCCCCTCCCCTCTCATTTCCTCCCCTCCAGTGTAATTCGTTATCCACCCCTCTCTGCATTCGCTCCCTCCTGTCTCCTTCTGCACTCCCTGTCTCCTCTTGACTGTCTCTTCCTTCGACTTTCTGCCACACCATCCTCTGTCCTTCCCACCGCCTACCCCCCACCCCTCACTCCTTGCACACACACACACACACACACACACACACACACACACACACACACACACACACACACACACACACACACACACACACACACACACACAATTCCCACAGCTCTCCTCTCAATCTTTCCTTCATCCATTTCCTCAACCCCAGTGTTTTCTTCTTTACCTTATCAACAAATTTCCACCTTCACCTTTTTCTGTTTTACTCTGTTTTTCCTTTCTTTCTATTCCTTTATTTTTCATCTCTTTATTCCACTACCCTTTATACCTCTTTCTCCTCCTTCCGTTTTCCTTTATTACGTTTCCCTATCCACCTTAATCATAGTTTCCATGTATTCACTTTATCACTTTATATTCCATCTCTCCTTCCCTACTCCTTTAACTTTCCCTCGACCCCTCTCCTTGTTCTTCCTTTTCTGTTCCTTCTTTCCTTTTCTTCACTCATCTTTCCTCTCATTCTTACCTCCTTCCTCTTTTGGTTCTCACTGCCTTTCCCTTTTCTCTCCCTACTTCTTCACTCATTTCTCTCTCCGCATCACATCTCCATTCCTCATCCTTCCCTCATTCGACCCTTCCTTCTCTCCTTCCTTTTCTTTTACTCATCTTTCTTCTTCCCACCCCTCCATCTCTCCTTCCTATCCTTTTCTTCATCCTTTCTTCATCTGAATTTTCCTTCTTTCCTTCAGTTTCCTTTACTCATCATCCTTCTTCCGACCCTTCCTTCATTAGCCTCCCTACCTCGCTTCATCAACTTTCCATCTACCTTTCCTCCTTCCGAGTGATTGAGGGAGTCGTGCGGTGATGTGGAGAGAGAGAGAGAGAGAGAGAGAGAGAGAGAGAGAGAGAGAGAGAGAGAGATTTTCGAGGGCAATACTCAATTTTGGTAGCCTTCCTTTTTTTTTTCTTTTTTTTTTGGGGGGGGGTATAAATGGACGAGGATAAGGAGGAGGAGGCGTAGTAGTTGCAACCCCAGGCTCATATAAAACGTGAACCCGGTGGACTGCTGGCTGAAGTTTCCCTCATCCTGCAGTTCACCATCCTCCTCTTGGGGGATGAGGAAGGAGTCGTGGGACAATTGTATAACCAGGTAGTTGCGCCACCTGGTTATCTCGGTGCCACTACAGGAAGGTATCTCTCTCTAGCTTATGAGAAGGAGACTGAGGATGAGGAAGAAGACTGGAAGGAAAAGAGGGAAGCTTGTGGGAGGAAAAGAAGAATTGGAGGAGTTGGAGGAGGAGGGATAATAATAATGATAAATGTGGAAAATTGAAGAGTTGATGATGTTACAGGTAGATAGGTGAGTAGAAGAGCAAGAGAAGAAATATGTGAAAATGTAGGCGAAATGAAAAGAGGATATCGACAGTAAATAAAATAATATGTAGAAGAGGAAGACTAAAGATTAAATGAAGAAGCGTTTTGAGAAAGGATAGAAAAGAGAGATATACAGTAATGAAAAGAGACAGGTGAATGATTAAAAGTAAGATAAGAAAAAAAGAGTAGATGAAGAGAGAGGTTTCGATTGAGAATGAAAAAGAGAGAAAGGGAGAGAAATGGAAGTGAATAAAACAGATGAAAGGCTTGGATATAATAAGGGAAAGAAAGTGAGACTGGAAAATAGATTAAATATGTGGTGACGAGCGGAGTGGAGATGCAGAGAGAATGGAAATGAATGCTGGCAAAGCTGTCTGTCCCACGAGATAGGAGCGGAAGGGAAATGAAGTTAAATGTGAAGGTGAAGGTTGGAAAGTACGGGATGGAATAGTTTGAGGTGGAGGTGAAGGAGTATGTAGAAGACAGACCTACCGATTGAGAGAGAGAGAGAGAGAGAGAGAGAGAGAGAGAGGGGAATTTACGACAAGCAAGGGAGAGCAAGACATTGAGCGAGCGAGAGCAAGAGACAGAACAAGGAACAAAGAAAGCAAGCCAGCGGTAGATTATAGTAACCAAAAGAGAACAAGAGACGCAAACAACAAGAGAGAGAGAGAGAGAGAAGGTTGGGGACGGAACAAGAGAACGGGAAAGAGAGCAAGAGAATAAAGTATAAGGATTAAGAGTTGGTTTCTCTGGCTTGGGTGAGAAGCATGGCAGTGTAGTGGCGTGTAAGACAGTAGGAGTTCGTAGTGTTTCTCTCTCTCTTTTTCTTTCTTCTTTTTTGGGGGAGTGATTTAAGGCAGGGAACACAGAGCGCAGGGCAATGACTGTCAGGGTTGGTGGGGGTATATCATCCTTACTATACTCGTTGCTTTACCAGTTTTATCTTAGGTACGTTTGTGCATTGTCTCTTTCCTCGTCTTTATTATTCTTTCTTCATTATTTCTCCTGCTTTTTCTGACTGTTCCCCCTTTCCTTCTTTTTCATCTATCCTCCTCCTTGGTCATCTACTCTCTCTCCCCGTCTTTCTTCTTCCATCTTCTGTCTCTTCATCCTACCTGCCTATTTTCTTCTTGTTCTCCCTCTCCTCCTCCCCTCCTTCTCCTTTTCTACTTCATTTCATCTGTCACCTCTCCTCTCCCTTCTCTTTCACTCCTATCAGTTTACTTATCCTTTTTTCTCTCTCTCCTTTCCGTTTCCTCCTCCTCCTCCTCACAGGTGGAAAGTCTCAATCCAGCTGACGGCAAGATATGATCCACTTCTCGCCTCATTCCCTCCTGCTTTTCCTTACATCTTATTTTTTTCCTCATATACTATTCTTGTGTGTGTGTGTGTGTGTGTGTGTGTGTGTGTGTGTGTGTGTGTGTGTGTAGTTATCTTTTCCTTTCATTCTGATTTTTTCTACCCCCCCCTCCTGCTCCCGCTTCCCCCTTCCTTCTCCACCTCATTCCGTATCTCATTTCCTTTTCTCACCTTCTTTGTCATGTTCTCGTGTGCTTCCATTTTTTTTTTCTTCCATTCTGACCAAGTGTGTTTTTTTGTTTTGATTCTCTTCCAGCCACTTCCTGTACTTCGCCATGGTTTTCCTGTTTATGATTTTCCTTTTTTCATGGTTATAGGTCCTGCTAATGCCGTTCAAGCTTGTATGAAAAAATAATGATGATAGTGATGATGATGATGATGATGATGATGGTGATGATGATGATGATGATGATGGTGAATTTCGTTTTTCCTTTTGTCATTTGTGTAAACATTCTCCAGTTCTTCTCGAACCGGGCGCTATCCTTACTTCGTTTGTGATTATTTTGTTACAGCATTGAATCTCTCTCTCTCTCTCTCTCTCTCTCAGCTGTCACTCAGTACACATTTTGATCTTGCCTCTTTCCTCTTTTTCTCTAGCTACACTTTCCATCCTCTCACTAGTTATTTCTTTCTCGCTGCTCTATGTTGCTGGCTATTATGTATTAAGATAGAGTCCTGACACTTTAAATCCTGCAACCCTTCTCTCTTTCCTATCCACAGTCTACGTACACTCACTCCATTAGCACTCTCTCAGTACTCCTTTTACTCCGAAACTTTGTGTAGGGGAGAAGTTGGGAGATGGAGAGGGGCCATGGGAGGTGGGAGTATGTTGGTATTTGTGGGTGAGGGAAGGGAAATGGTTGAGAGAGAGAGAGAGAGAGAGAGAGAGAGAGAGAGAGTGAGACTAATGCGAGAGCGAGCGAGCCAAAGACACACACACACACACACACACACACACACACACACACACACACACACACACACACACACACACACACACACACACACACACACACACACACACACACACACATACACACACACACACACACACACACACACACACGGGCGGAAAATAAAAGTGAAAAAAACTAAAAACTCCTCATCGACAGTATCGGTCTGGGAGAGGGGCGAATCGAGGCAGTGGCGTGAACGATTGGAGTATTTCCCAGCGCTTGAGAGAGAGAGAGAGAGAGAGAGCAGGAAGAAGGCAGAGAGAAGTACCTGAAAGAGAACAGGAAGAGGATGAGAAAGAGAGAGGCAAGAGAGAGAGGGATAGGTGAAACAGGAAGAGGAGAGGAAGAGAGAGGGATTATGGAAAAACAAAGTGTAAGAAGAAACGGAAGAGAAGCTAAGAGGAGAAGGAAGGGCCGTGCTTTTGGGGGAAGCTGTAAAAACGTCAATCCCCACTCCTAACTTGCAGGGAGTGATGGAGAGGGGTTGGATGGGGGTAGGCAGGGATGTGGGTGAAGATGAGGGGAGAATAAAGCGAGGGAGAGGGACAGAATTAGCTATATGGAAAGAGGGAAAACAGAGAGGGAGTATAGAAAAGGGAGGGAAAAGAAGGAAGAAAGAGTAAGAAGAGGAAGAGGGTGGAGTTTGGTGTTAGTGGGGAGAGGAGGTAGTTGTTGGGGTGAAGAGAGGGAGAGAAGGGACAAGGAGAGGGAAGAGAAATAAGAGAGGAAGAGGTGAGGGAAGGGAAGAAAAAGAATTCCAAATGGAAGGAGCTCTGAGAAGAAAAGCTACAGAGAAGAAGGAAGCAAGAAGGAAGAGGAGGAGGAGGAGGAGGAAAGAATTAAGAAAATACAGACAGGAAAGACTTTGGGATAATTGTAGAGAGAGCAGGAGACAAAGTGAGAGACAGAGGAGAAGTTTAGAGATTGGAAGGGAAGGAATACGAGGAGAAAGATCAAGTAGACAGAAGATGTGTGAAGGAGAAAGTAAGAACAGATAAGTGAAACAGAAGAGGACGCGGAGGAGAAAGGGGAAGAGGAAGAAGAGGAAATGAAAGCGGAGGAAGAGGTGGAGGAGGCGGAGGAGGAGGGGGACTAGGAGGAGACAGAAGAAGCTGAAGGTATATAATCTGATCTCCGTCCCGGTCCAGTCAAAGGGCAGGCAGTAAACAGCTGATATTAAATTAGTTCCCCCTCCAGTCAGCCAACTTTTTTTTTTCTTTTTTTCTTACCCGAAACGCCAATATCCCGCTTCGAACCGTCTCTCCCTGGACTGTCGGGCGGTACAGATAGTCACTTTAATAATACTGAAGGACATTGTTATATACGCGTCCTTTTGGCCTGTCTTTTATTTTATTTTTATTTTTGTCGTTTTTTTCCGCGTCGATTATCTCATTTTTCGTGTTTTATTTTTATCATTTTGTCTTCCGTCTTTGTCTTTCCTTCGGTATTTCCTTTGTTTTTTTCGTTGTTGTTTTTAGTCTCTTCTCTAGAGTGACTTTGCTTTTACTTCCCCCCCCCTCTCTCTCTCTCTCTCTCTCTCTCTCTCTCTCATTGTTGCTCCCCTTCTTTTCCCCGCTCTCCTTTTTAGCGGTTTTCTCTTTTTTGTGTTTTGCTTCCCGCTTCACCTACTGTTATGCCTGTCTTTCTCTTAATGCTTCTTGTTATGCTGGTCTTTGCTTTTCTTTTATCTTTGTTTCTCTGCTCTTTCTATTTTTTTCCATGCTTCTCTGCTTTTTTTTCTCTCTCTCCGTCTTTGCCTCTGTTTCATTGTTTTTCTGTCATTTTCTCCAACCTTGCTTCCCTTCTCTTTCCCTTCCTCTTCTCTCCATCAAATCTCTCTCTTCCCTCCATTCTCCCTAAAATTTCCCCCTTAATTTCCTTCATTTCCCCCTATCTCCTCCTCCTCCTCCTCCTACGCGAATGGAAACTAGCAAATGTAACACCAATTTTCAAACAAGGAAATGAGTCGCACCCAGGAAATTACAGACCAATCAGCTTAACATCAGTAGTGTGCAAGTTAATGGAAAAAATCATAAGAGATAAAATAGTTAATTATCTAGAAGAAAATAATATAATTAAAGACTCGCAACATGGATTCAGACATCGTCGTTCATGCTTAACTAACCTACTGGACTTCTTCCATGATGTATACAAATCATACGATGACTCAAGAGCAGTAGATATAATTTACCTCGACTTTCAGAAAGCATTTGACACTGTCCCTCACAAGCGTCTCATGAGAAAAATAGAAGCACATGGAATAAAAGGAAAGATGCTAAAATGGTTACAAGACTGGCTGTCAGACCGAAAACAGCGAGTTGTGATAAACGGAAAGGAATCCAAATGGCGTAATGTGATCAGCGGCGTTCCCCAAGGCTCAGTACTTTGACCGATACTTTTTATTATCTATGTAAATGACATTGATGAGGGTCTAAATTGTAAAGTATCCAAATTTGCAGATGATACTAAAATAACCAGTAAAATCACTTCAAAATTACAGTGGCAGCAGTTACAAAATGACCTTAATGCTTTAGCAAGCTGGGCAAAAAAATGGCAAATGAAATTCAACACAGAAAAATGTAAAGTACTTCATATTGGAAGTAACAATGTCCATGCAAATTACAAAATGAACAATATTCAGTTATCAAGTACAGACAGTGAAAAGGATCTTGGTGTGATAATATCAAAAGACCTAAAACCAAGCAAGCAGTGTACCGATGCGGTAAAAATTGCAAACAAGCTAGTGGGTTTTATTGGAAGAACTTTCGAGTTTAAATCGGAAAAAGTCATACTTGCCTTGTACAACTCGCTAGTGCGCCCCCATCTTGAGTATTGTGTGCAATTCTGGTCTCCGTACTACAGAAAGGACATTGAAAAATTAGAGAAAATTCAGCGAAGAATCACAAAAATGGTACCACGACTTAGAAACAAACCATATGAGGAACGCCTTGAAGAACTTAAATTATTTAGCCTAACGAAGCGCAGGTTAAGAGGGGACCTTATTGAAGTTTTCAAAATCATGAAGGGATATGACAACTTAGACATGAATAAATATTTTGATATAGACCGGTCGAGTCAAACCCAGAAGTAATGGCTGCAAAATCATGGGAAAACGATTCCAATCCCACGAAGCAAAATACTTCTTCTTTAACAGAGTTGTAAATATCTGGAACAGATTACCCTCAGATACCGTGAACAGTATCTCAATTGAGGCATTCAAAAACAAATTAGACAAGTATTTGCACGAAAATCCTCAGCTGACTCTTTTTCTGTCCGAATAACTTGCTTTTATAGCTACGGTACATGTAAGTTCATGCCCCCTTAGTCTACAAGACACCCCGTAAACAATGTACCCGTACATAGTGTTGCGTCACGATATTATACATTTTCAATTTATTCGGTGCAAACAAAGCAATATAAGCACAGATTAGGATCTGCACAGATAACCCTGAGTTAACGGTCACTACTCTTACTTTCGACCTGTGATGGGCTGTGGATCACTGAGGGTCCCTGTTAGTCAAGTGACCACCATCGGGATTTTTTTAATGTACCAGGGGTCACTGCTTCAGGATGAAACTTGTTTACTGTCCCACATGGGAGAGTTCCTTGTCTCAGTGGAGTGAACGGAGCTATTGCCTGATTGACTGCTGCCTACCTAAAAAGCGCCAGGGAAGGTTGCCGCACCACCCCTAAACATCCACTCTGTGCATTGCACATCCACACTGTGCACTGTGCAGTCCCCTTTTTTTCTAAGACACCCGTCCTATATACTTTTCAGTCTCCCCAGCGCAAAGAAAGCAATATTAGCACAGATTAGGAGCTGCACAGATAACCCTGAGTTAACGGTCACTACTCTTACTTTCGACCTGTGATGGGCTGTGGATCACTGAGGGTCCCTGTTAGTCAAGTGACCACCATCGGGAATTTTTTAATGTACCAGGGGTCACTGCTTCAGGATGAAACTTGTGTACTGTCCCACATGGGAGAGTTCCTTGTCTCAGTGGAGTGAACGGAGCTATTGCCTGATTGACTGCTGCCTACCTAAAAAGCGCCAGGGAAGGTTGCCGCACCACCCCTAAACATCCACTCTGTGCATTGCACATCCACACTGTGCAGTCCCCTTTTATCTAAGACACCCGTCCTATATACTTTTCAGTCTCCCCAGCGCAAAGAAAGCAATATAAGCACAGATTAGGAGCTGCACAGATAACCCTGAGTTAACGGTCACTACTCTTACTTTCGACCTGTGATGGGCTGTGGATCACTGAGGGTCCCTGTTAGTCAAGTGACCACCATCGGGATTTTTAATGTACCAGGGGTCACTGCTTCAGGATGAAACTTGTGTACTTGTCCCACATGGGAGAGTTCCTTGTCTCAGTGGAGCAAACGGAGCTAGGGCCTGATTGACTGCTGCCTACCTTAAAAGCGCCAGGCAAGGCTGCTGCACCACCCCTAAACATCCACACTGTGCAGTGTGTAGCTTTCACGTTATGTCCACAGACTTCCCATTAACTCAATGTAACTGGTTTATAATGTCATGCCGTAACTATTATTTTATTAGTTTACTTTCTCTTTCAGGTTACTCTATCGGGTAGCTTATAGATAAAGTATTATAGAATGTGACCTTTCCTTTCCAGTGTTTCCTATAAAATTTCCATGTCAGTTTTTCCATGCTGCATGGTGGTTATTCTCACTTTTTCCTGGAGGGTTTGGTGGTGGGGGGAGCCTTCTTGCTTTCCTATCCTTATCCTTCAACATGTAGAGTTAGATCTTGTAGTCATAGTTTTCTCTAACAAGCAGCCTCGAAAGGACCATAAGGTCTGTTGCTGTTTGCTTTCCTGTGTAATCCTCCTCTTTCCCCCCTCCTCCCTCATTCCCTTCCTGTTTCTCCACCTTCTCTCTTCTTTCCCATCTCAATCACTCTTTCTTCCGTAATCCTTCCCCCTTCCCTCTTCTCTTTCCCCCCCTCTCCCCCTCCCTCTTCTCTTTCCCCCCCTCTCCCCCTCCCTTCTCCACACCCCCTCTCCCCTCCTCCCGTCTCCTTCCCCTTCTCCATTTTCCTCCTTCCCCCTCCTCTTTCCTCCTTCCTCCCCTCTTCCCCTCCTCTCTCCTTCTTTCCTCCTCTACCCCTCCTCTTTTTTCCTTCCCCCTCCTTCTCCCCCCATTTTCTCCCCATCAGCTCCTTCCCTCGCCCCTCTCCCCTCTCGGATTTGGCAACCAGTATTTTTAGCAAGTGTCTCTTGAGGGCTGTGTTGAGGGTCGCTGATGCAAGCGTTGAGTCGTTCTATCTATCTCTGTATCTATCTATCTATCTATCTGTGCATTCTGTCTGTGTCTCTGTCTGCCTGTCTGTCTGTATCTGTATCTACTGTATATCTTATCTATTTATCTATCTATCTATGTCTTTGGCTATCTCTCTGTCCGTATCTGTCCAGCCATCTGTTCATCCATCCATTTTTCTATCTAACTGTCTATTTCTGTCTGTCTGCTGTACCTCTTTCCACGATGCCCTCTCCCTGTCTCATATTTTCTCTCCTCTGTCACTTCCTTCCCTTCCCTCTCCCACAATATCCTCAGTCTGTTGTGTGTGTGTGTGTGTGTGTGTGTGTGTGTGTGTGTCTCTCTCTCTCTCTCTGTCTGTCTGTCTGTCTGTCTGTCTGTCTGTCTGTCTCTCTCTCTCTCTCTCTCTCTCTCTCTCATCTAGTACCCTTTGCTCTATCTGATATGCGGTGGTGCAAGTGTTAGTGCTTTTAGGGTCTGAGAGAGAGAGAGAGAGAGAGAGAGAGAGGCGGAGGGAAGAGGGCCAAAAATCAGTGAGCTTGAAACAAATGAACGAAATTGCTTTTTACAATCGCGTCTGAAACAGGAGATGGCTCAGATTTTGCCCGTGTGTGTGTGTGTGTGTGTGTGTGTGTGTGTGTGTGTGTGTGTGTGTGTGTGTGTGTGTGTGTGTGTGTCGCTTTGTGCCTTGTCTTGTGCTGTGTTATTGTGTTGTGTTTTCCTGTCAGCGAGACCAGGAGTGTCATGTCTTGCGCTCTCTCGTTTGTGTGCAGTCTAAATCTCTCTCTCTCTCTCTCTCTCTGTATGTCAGTGTGTGTGGGAGGGTGGCGCGGCTCCCCCCAGGTCGTATGTCCGGAGCCAATATCTTGTTTGGCTGTCACACAAGATGGAACGAGGGCCACCGGTCGTTTAGGTCCACACAAACCGCAGGGGGCACGGGGGGGGGGGGCGTAATGAGGGAAGGGGTATGTGATGAGGGAGGGGAAGGGGAGAGGGAAGGAAGGATTGACAAGAATGGCCCGGGGAAGGGGTGGGAGGAGGAAGGTGGTCTGTAATGAGGGAGGCAGTGGGGGGAAAGGAAGGAGTGACAGGAATGATTGGGGGAAGGAACATAAGGAGAAATGGACAGAAGAAAAGAAGAATTGAGAGTGACAAGATTTACTGGGACGAGAGGAAGGGACAGAAGGTGCAGGAACATAGGAGAAAAGTAGAAATGATGATAGGTATTGGAAGGAATGAGAGCAAACAAGAGATGATGTGAAGGAAAATAAAGGAAAGAATGACACGAATTATTGGAAGAGGCAGGTGCAGGAGAAATGGGAAAGAAGAGAAAAGGAGAAATAAAAGTAATTGGGGGAAAGGGAGGACAACAAGTGAAAATGAAATTTGAAAGAGGAGCAAAGTAATGAAGAAACAGGAGGAAATTGGAAAGCACTAAGAGAGCGCATACCTCCGCCAATGCCATTGTTATTAAAAAGGATCCGGATCCGGATCCGTGGAGATATTGTGTGGAATACGTAGGATCTGGATCCGGATCCGTGGAGATATTGTGTGGAATACGTAGGATCTGGATCCGGATCCGTGGATATATTGTGTGGAATACTTAGGATCTGGATCCGGATCCGTGGAAATATTGTGTGGAATACGTAGGATCTGGATCCGGATCCGTGGAAGTATTGTGTGGAATACGTAGGATCTGGATCCGCCCCAAATTTAATCAATTGTTCCATGATCCCTGGCCCACTCTTCTGAAATTCATTGAGAACTTTTGGAGATATTGTGCGAGATCCATACCGGTAGGATCTGGACCCCCATCCGCCCCCAAATTTAATCAATTCATTCTTGGTCCATGGCCCATCACTCCACAAAATTTCAATGAATTTCATTTAGAACTGATCCGGATCCACCCCAAAATTTAATCAGTTCTTCCTTGGCCCATGGCCATCCCTTCCACAAAAATGCAACGAAACTCATGTAGAACTGATCCGGATCCGCCACAAAATTTAGTCAGTTCTTCCTTGGCCCATGGCCAACCCTTCCACAAAATTTTCATTGAGAACTTTTGGAGATATAGTGTGGACAGACAAACAAACAGACAAACATTGGCTACATAACTTCAGCCAGTGAAGTTGGCGGAGGTAATAAGTTGTTACATTGAATGGGAGGAAAGAAAAGAAAGGAGAAAAGAAGACTTGACAACAATAATTGAAAAGAAAGAAATAGAACAAGAAATGGCATAGTGAGGGAGCAAGGAAGAAAGAAGGGATGACAGAAACATATTGCAAGGAGGAGGAGAAGAAAAAGGACGGCGGTGAGAGAGAGAGAGAGAGAGAGAGAGAGAGAGAGAGAGAGAGAGAGATTGGGGTGAGAAGAAACAAAGGGGAAAGTGAGCATGATGAGAAAAAAAAAAACTTGACATCAGTAACTGGAAGGAAGAAGAACGAGCGAAAGTTGTGATGCGGGAGAGAAAAGAAACGAAAAGAAGAACTGAACAGATGAACTGCGAGAGCGTGAACAGAGTGAAAAAGATGGGAATAAAATAAATTGGAAGGAGGAGGAGCAGCAAGGTCAGTTGATGTGATTCGAAACAAAACATAATAAAGAAAAACTAACAAACCAGAAGGAGTGAAGATTTATTAAAGAACAGAAGATGTGAAATTGAGTTGAAAAAGAACACTTAACAACAGTAAGTGAAGTGAAGGAAAGCAAACAAGAAACTGTGCTGAAAGAGAGTAAAAGAAAGAATAATTAGCAACAAGGAGGAGGTTGAGGGGGAGAAGAGGAGAAGAAGAAGAAGAAGGAGAAGAAGAAGAAGAAGAAGAAAAAGAGGAGGAGGAGAAGAAGAAGGAGGAGGAGGAAGAACAAAGAAAAGCGAATAAATGTTGCTTTAATGCAGGATTGAGTTGAGTAGAACTGACAATATTGAAAGAGGACGAACAAATGTGCAAGTGAAGACGAGTATAAAAAATAAAATAAAAAATAGGTTGAACAGGAGAGAATGGCCGTGTTATGTGGAAGGTAAACGAAAAGGAGAAACAAGAAAAAAAAATGAGGAATAATGAACCGCAGGTAGAGAAAAAGAAAAGAAAAGAACAGCACGAAGAGAGGTGATAATTATGAGTGTGATGGAGACAGGAGATGAGGAGGAATGACAGGAATGGCTTGGAAGAGTCGGAGCAATGGAGGGGGAAATGAGCTACGGGATAAAACAAGACATAACAATAATTCCAGGAAAACAGGGAGGAAAGCAGATGAGAGATATGTAGTGAATGAGAGAGAGAGAGAGAGAGATGAAGGATTGACTATGATAACTGGGAGGAAGATGAACAGAAGGAGAGCAACTATAAAGAGAAAACAGTTATGAGAGAGAGAGAGAGAGAGAGAGAGAGAGAGCAGACTCTATAACAGTATGGTAAGTGAAAGGAAAGCGAACAAGAAATGGTACGGGAGAAGGGAGAAAGACTGCCAAAATTAGTAACTGGAAAGAAAGTTAATATGACTGAATATCGTAGTCATACTCTTCTCTGTAAGTCTCGAAAGGACCATTATTCCTGAAGGTGTTTGTTTTCCTTTGTACTCCTTTATTTTCCTCATTTTCCTATTCATTATCCAGTTGTCACATTCCCTACCAAGTCTCCTTCCATTTCTTTCCACGTTTCCTCAGGTATCCCTTCGTCCTCCAGTCAACACCTTTTTACTAACTCATTTCTATTCATCCTCCCAGTCATCCATCACCTCCCAGTCTCCCAGGTGTTTTTCAGCCATCCACACATAATCTTCTCCCCAAACCACTTACCACCGTTCAGTCTCCCACTCATCCGTCTTCCTCACCTGTCGTCTTCCAGTCCTCTGCTACTTGGATCCGTAAATCAGGGATCTGGAACGCGCCCTGGAAATCACTTACCCCATCCAGTCTCCCAAGCCATCCCTCTTCCTCACCTATCGTTCTTCACCCTCACCTGTCGTTGTCCACCCTCACCTGTCGTTGTCCACCCTCACCTGTCGTTTTTCACCCTCACTTGCCGTTTTCCATTCGCACCTGTCGTTTTCCACCTTCACCTGTCGTTTTCCGCCCTCACCTGTCGTTTTCCACCTTCACCTGTCGTTTTCCGCCCTCACCTGTCGTGTTCCAAATTCTTCTGTCGTTTTCCACCCTCACCTGTCGTTTTCCACCTTCACCTGTCGTTTTCCACCCTCACCTGTCCTTTTCCGCCCTCACCTGTCGTTTTCCACCGTCAGCTGTCGTTTTCCGCCCTCACCTGTCGTGTTCCAAATTCTTCTGTCGTTTTCCACCCTCACCTGTCGTTTTCCACCCACACCTGTCATTTTCCACTCTCACCTGTCGTTTTCCGCCCTCACCTGTCGTTTTCCACCCTCACCTGTCGTTTTCTAGTCCTCCATCGTTCAATTTTGTATTTCGGAGGGCTAGACCGCAATCAGGGAAATAAGTTTACCTGATATTTCACTGTTGTATTTCTGTCTGCCCTGTGATGGTTAACTTTGGTAAGCTGAGATCAAGTGCAGTATGTTTTTCTGCTTATAAATGACTGTAGTTGACTTTATGAATCTGGAAGGAAAGGGATCGATGTGTTGTAAGTGTAAAGTAGATGCTGTGGATTGCTATAGGAACCTGTGACCCTGATTACGCCTTGAATACACACACACACACACACACACACACACACACACACACACACACACACACACACACACACACACACACACACACACACATATATTCCATCCCTTCCCCCCACATACACATTCCATCCACCCTCTCCCCCACACACTCGGTTACATTCCTCATTATTTACAATCATCGCTCAGTCTCCAGAGTACCCTCCATTGAGCCCCCATCATTCATCATCCGTCCTGGCCTCCCTCTTCTCTCGTAAATCAGAAGTGATCACTGAAATGTACCCCTGTAATTCCTCAAAGACTCTCCCCTCCATCACCTTCCCTCCCCGTACGCGTCCAATCAGCATGTAGGGTGTAAATCACGTGCCATTCAGCCTCTAAATCATTGATATTCATTTGCAGCTCAATCAGAGGTCAAAGGTCAAGACTGGAATAACCCTCTGGAGGTTCTTAAGCCCTCTTTTGAGTCTGTTTCATCTTTGTCTATATTCAGTCAACTTAGTCACTGAAATTACCCATCATTCATCTTCCCAGTTTTTCATAATCTCCACTAAATATCTTCCAATCTTTTCGGACGTCAAAGGTCAGGACGTCAAAGGTCAGGGCTAGACGATTCCTTCCACCCACATCCCTTCCTGGAAAACCTCAATCTCTCCTTCCTTGGCCATCGTCCATCCTTCCGTTCATCCAATCAACATAGCATCTCTAAATCACTCACGGTTCAGCCCACCAGAAACATTCATATTCCTCACACACCGCCTTCCTATCCCCTTCCGGTAGCTCAAAGGTCAGGAGTAGTATACTTCCCTACTGGAGTTTGAATTCAGAAGTAAGAAGGTTAGCTAGGAGAGATAAAAGAAGATGTGTGGATGAAAAGGTTGCAGAGACTGAAATCTTAATAAACAAAAATGATGGACAGAGTCAAAGAATAGCATATGAATCGATTAGAGAACTGAGTGGTAATGCAGGTAAACGCAAGGAAATACCAGTTAGAGACAGGGAAGGAAATTTATTGACCAAAGATGGAGATATTAAAAATAGATGGAAAGAGCATTTTGAGACAGTTCTTAATAGACCAATACCACCAGAAGAGGATATACCGTCTGCTCAGGAAGATTTAAATATAGAAACAGGAGAGTTGAGGCTTGCAGAAGTGGAGAAAGCAGTAAAACAGTTAAAGAATAACAAGGCACCAGGGGAGGATGGTTTATTTCCGGAAATGTTTAAAGTGGAGGGGATAGATTAATAATGATCTTGACCAAGCTATTCAATAAGATATGGGTGACGGGGTTACTACCATCAGTTTGGAAGAATGGTGTAATTGTTAAAATTCCGAAGAAGGGAGACCTGAGTGAATGTGGTAATTGGAGGGGAATCTCTTTGTCACCGATAGCTTTGAAAGTTTTCAGTAGAGTGTTGTTAAATAGGTTGGAGCCAGTGGTTGAGGGTATTCTGAGGGATGAACAGGCTGGTTTTAGAAAGGGACGTGGTTGCAATGATCATATCTTTATAGTTAGGCATTTGATGCAGCAAGTTAATGAAATGAGAGTACCGTTAAGTCTTTGTTTTGTTGATTTTGAAAAGGCTTTTGATAGTGTTTCGAGAGAGACTATGGGGAAGATTATGAGACATTATGGAATACCAGAGGAGTTTGTGAGGGTCATTATGAACATGCATGGGGACACATTTTGTAAAGTGATGGTTGATGGTTGTCTGAGTGATTCTTTGAAGTCAAGTCCGGAGTAATTCAAGGTGGTGTTCTATCGCCTTTATTATTTATATTGGTCATTGATTACATTATGAAACGTGTTGGAACAGAAACCGGTGCAGGTATACTTTGGGGAGAGAACAGGAAACTTTTGGATTTAGATTATGCAGATGATATAGTTTTGATTTGTGATGGGCCAGAAGAGATGCAGAGAGTGTTGGACTGTTTGGTCAGTGAAGGTCGCAAGGTGGGTTTGGTTATTAATTGTGGAAAAACTGAAATAATCAATATGAATATGGAAAATGCGCAGGAATGTGTAATTGGAGGTATGGTTGTAAAGCAAGTTGATAGGTTTAAATATTTAGGTACTTATTTAGCCAAGGATGGTTCTTTGAACTTTGAATTCGAGGAAAGGTTAAAGAAGGCTAATCAGGCAATGGGAATGCTTAAAAATATTTGGAATAATAACAATTTTTCTGTTCATACAAAAATCAAACTTTATAAGGTAATGGTTAGGAGTATCTTAATTTATGGACACGAGTCTTGGTACAGCACAGTGACTATGGAAAATAAATTCTTGGTGTTTGAAAATAAAGCACTTAGAAGAATATTAGGAGTTAAGTGGTGGGAAAGGATACCAAATAGTAGAATTAGAGAAATAACGGGAGTGCAGCCGATCGATGAATATGTTAGATTCTCACGATGGAAGTGGCTAGGACATGTGTATAGGAGACAGGGAATAGTACGAGGTACACCAGGGTGGGTGGCACTTGGTAGGAGAGGTAGAGGAAGGCCAAAAGAGACGTGGGTGAGGACAATGAGACGGGAAGCTGGAGATGAGTGTTGGGGAGATCTTGAGGAGTTAGCACAAGATAGGATGTGGTGGTGTGAGTTCATCGAGGCCCTATGCATCCCCGAGGGTGCCACAGGAAATGATTGATTGATATATATATATATATATATATATATATATATATATATATATATAGCTGTGCAGAGTTGGCGACATGCTCATTGTATTCAGAACAATAAATAATGAGCGATAATTCTGCAACGTAGTGATCGATCTTGGGAACCCGCCAAACTATTGAGAACATTATAGAATAGTTTCATAATTATTTAGCTAAAAATTTGAACGGTATTTTTGTCTGGAATCGTACTTTCCTCGAAGCATCCGATTTTCGATTATAAAATTTTCACAACTACCTTTCACTCAGTCGATTATCCCCAGCAATCCGACGCCACCTTCTAGGTTGTATTCTTGCCATCATCAGACGGTTTTAATCAGCATATGAGAGCCATCGCATAACGAGTGTCTTAAGAAACTAATATACATTCCATCCCTCTCATAAACACAGATTGGAACTTCCTCTTGGAAATCCACTTTTTTTTTTTTTTTTGTCACCTTCCTTTCCCGGAATGTTTTTTTTTTTTTTTTTTAGTTCCCCGGTACCTAAACCCCCCTCTCTCTCTCTCTCTCTCTCTCTCTGTCGGGTATCTATCTATCTATCTATCTATCTGTCTATCTATATATATATATGTATATATAGCCATTCAGTTCACTTGTTATTAAAAAAATGGTTAAAACCCACCTTGAAAATCTTTACAAACTCTTTCGCTTTGCTTCCCTGACACATCCAACCATCACCTGTTTCCCGACTCATGCAGGTTACTCATCACTTTCCTTACATTTCTTCCAGTCCCATCATAAAAGAGAACTGGAATGCACCAGTAGATATGTTTACAAACATTTCCCCCGTCCATGCACCTTCCATGACACATCAATTCCCATACGTTCGCCCATTGCAATAATTTAACTTGACCTTTTCCAGTTCTTTGGTAATTCAGATCTGGAAGTCTCAACTGGAAAACAGCACAGACATTTTCCTCCACTACCTTCCTTCCTTCCTCCCTCCACTACCTTCCTACCTCCCTCCAGTACCATACTTCCTTCCTTCCTCCACCATCTTCCATCCTTCCTTTCCTCCTTCCTTCCTTGACTCATATAATCGTCACCCTGTTGACAGACCACTCTTTCCACTAATCACCTACTCTTTTCCAATCCTTTCCCGAGCCAGCACTGAACAGCGCGCCACTGGAAAACCACACAGACATTTCCTCGACTACTTTCCTTTTCCTCCTTTTCCCTCCACTCACAGCAGCAGGCGTCTGGCAGGGGCTTATTGGTTCCCGAAAAAGGCAGTGTTTCCCCCCATTAGCAGTGCCATTACTCTGCCGTCAGGTTTACAGCGCAGTGCTATATATTTAATTTTTTTTCTTTGGTTGGTCTTGTGCAAGATTTTTATTTTCTTTTTCCTCCCCCACATTTCTTTGGTCCTCGTTTTTGCTTCCGCTTCTTCGTAAATCATTCTCTCTCTCTCTCTCTCTCTCTCTCTCTCTCTTTCTCTCCCCTAATCATGTTTTGTTTTGTCTTCTTCCATTAGTTATATCCATCTCCTCATAATCTTTCTTGGTTTTTCTAAGATCTCTGTTCGTGAAAATTCCCCCTCATCTTCAGTCTATCTTATCACTGTTTTTATCCTCCTTCTTTTTTGCCATTTCTGTCCATGAGTGTAATGTTTTTTTCTGGGTTGTGCTTCCATTATCTGCATCATTTTTTTTTTTTTTTTTTGTATTTTTATGTTGTATTTCTCTGTTTCAATCCTCTTTTGTATCTGTTTTAATGCCATTCTGCTGTATTGCTGTGTTGGGCTTTCATTAATATTTTGTATCTTTTTTATTTATTGTACCGTACTTAACGCTTTCCTTTTTATGTATATGCTTGTCCTAGTTACCCCCTTATGTCTTCATCTTACTGTTGTTTTATCGTCTTTTTTTTCTTCTCAGTTGCGTCTTCCTTTACTTTTTTGCTGTGTTTTCGCGCCGTGCTTTCATCAGTTTAGTCTTTTCTATTTTACTTGGCATTATTTTTCTTTATTGTTCCTTTTTGTGCCAGTGCCCCCCATCATTTATCTATCTTCCCCCCGTTTTTCATTTCCCCTGACACTTCCCGTCTCTATGTTTTACCCGCATCTCGCTCCTCCTGGCTTCCTCCATCTGCAGTCCTCATAGTTCCCCTCCTAAAGTTTTCCCATTGTCCACTAAAAACCTCAGCCTCTCTTCCTCCTTGGCCTCTTTCTGCCAATTTTCTGTTATTTCTTTTTATTTTTTAATCTTTCTTCCTCTGACCTCCTTCCCTCTCTCTCCTCTCTCGCCTTCTTTACGGTCTTTTTTTTTTTTCCTTTAGCATTTGCCACTTCCTTCATCCCGGTTGTTAACTTTGTGTGTGTGTGTGTGTGTGTGTGTGTGTGTGTGTGTGTGTGTGTGTGTGTGTGTGTGTGTGTGTGTGTGTGTGTCCGCCCCCATTTCATTCACACATTCCTATTCCTTCTTTGCAATTATTTCTCTTACATCGTGCAGTTTCCGTTTTTTATACTTCTTTTCGCTTGGCAGTTATTTACTTTTCTTGCGTAACGTTCACCTTTTTTGTTTTTGTTAATATTTGCCTCTCATCCATTTTCACACATACGATTAATTACTCTTCGTTATATATTCTGTTGTGTTTATGGGTGTCCCTTTATTACAACATGCCATCTCTCTTTCGCTCATATTTATTGGTCTTTCATTTATGTTGTGAATCGTAACTGACAAGGAAAACACCAAAATGTTGTGGGGCTTGTCATCAAATCGGAGGGAAGGAGGGGGTCAGTGGAAAGGTTACATGATGAAGAAGTGAATTACAAGAGGAATAAGTGTTGGGGCATAATCCAGCATGGTAAAACAGCAGTTTGTGGGTCGTGGAAAAAACACACACACACACACACACACACACACACACACACACACACACACACACACACACACACACACACACACACACACACAGCGTAACTGACAAGGAACACCCAGGCATGCCCCCAGAATGCGACACTCAACATTACCTTTACCTCGAAGCCTATTTTTAGTTCTAGGTCACGAAGCGCCTTTTCATGCTCTCTTTTCCCGCCTTTTAACCGTAATAGTATCGTAAACACCACGTGCAATTTCACTGCTCTAGGTAAAAGGATAAAATTTGAGGTTAGACTAATACCAGGCGATTTTATTTACTTGAGAGAAATTCTTGAAGTTTTGATGGTTGAAGAATATCCCGGAGTGTACTCGTGATAAATGGAATATTGTTTTTTTTTTTTTAGTGGAAATAGAAGGTTATTTTGACCGCTTGAAAGAAATCCCAACAGTCAAAGGGCTAGACACAATGTCAGAGACTAAGAGAACGTAAGTCGAAAATCAGATGCCTAATGTATCCCTAAATATCTTGTGTCACTGCATGAGGAAAATTACAGGTCGCCGGGAGCAGGAGAGAAATCAAGAGGACCATCCCAGAGTTGACCGAGACAGGACTTTGGGGACCGATAGGGCCTTGTAACAGAGACCTGGACGCAAAGGAGTGGAATTAGGGTTACGTTTTGGTGATGCAGGTCGCGAGGGAGGCATGCGAGATTAAGGAAGTCTCCCCTGGTTTCTCTCGTTTTGCCTGATGATCAAAATTACAACATTGCAATTCTTAATACATGCGGGGAGAGTGAGGTGGAGAGATTATACGCTCAGAAAAAATAAAAAAGCAAAGCGCCTATAATTGCCTTAAGTTCCACACGCGAAAAATGAAGTTCCCTGCATATATTCCGTTCTTCCTCGTGGCTTTCACTAACCCATAACACCATATTGATTTGGGTAAAGCAGCATGGAGTCACTAATAATCTGTTCAGTTAGTTCAGCCGTTACCTTAAACAAACTAGTACTTCTGACTACCAAAATAATGTTCTGAGCTGCTGGTGGAGAGGAAAAGGGACGTGACTTCGTAAGCAACACTCTATCTGGGGACAAAAGGTCACTTACTGTTCCACTACGTCTGCTGCACTTTAAGATATGTCCACCATTTTCTTTCCTGGCCCTTCATATAAAAAAAAACATCATTTGTGGATAGAGGGACATACTTAGGCAATCGTATCTCGGGAACGTTTGCCAGTAGAGGAAAATGAAAAGCAGAAGTGTTTATATGAGACGAATTTTGTCCCCAACTCTATGCTGTCACTTCTGACGTTGAGTATTGTGGCAACACTTTGTTTCTTCTGCAAGGAAGTGGAAATAAAGTGCTTGAAGCCTGCAGAGTCGTTTCTTGTTGCACAAATGAATGATTGAGAGTATCGGTTAACTGTTGCATTAGAGAGCATCACAAAAAAGAGGCTAGAGTGCACTGTTCAACGGATGCTACTAGCCATAATGGAGGAGATATGCAAGCAAACAGTTTGGAGGAGCAGCGACAAGCGAAGTGGCGACAGCAAAGAGATAGTCAACAGTGCAGCGAAGACAGCGAGAGTGAAGAGAGTCAGTACTAGGAGGGGAGAGGGAGGGTAGATGAAAAGCCTTCGTTTCCACCGTGTTTAGAAAAGTTTTATGTGGGGAGCCCTCCTACACGTGCAGTTTGTACTTTATACTGGTAATAATAAGGCCCCTGTACAGTATCAGCTTACAGAGTCGCACTTAAATCCTCAGATACATATATATATATATATATATATATATATATATATATATATATATATATATATATATATATATATATATATATATATATGTATATATATATATATATATATATATATATATATATATATATATATATTGTGTGTGTGTGTGTGGCGTTTTTCTCCTCTCAACAGAATCTGCTTTTCATCCTGCGTCTCCACAAATTACATCCTCTCGCCACTGATGCCAGACTTATCTTCATTCCCATCATCCTTTAATCCACTACTCGATTCCTCCCTCCCCTAACCCCCTAACCTCCTCCCTCCCTTCCTACCTCTCCCCTTCAGCCTCCCTTTCTCTCCATCATCCTCCCCCTTCCTCTCTCACGACTCCTCTCTCCGCAGCCCTCTCACTCCCTCCTTAACCTCCTTCCTCCCCTCCTACCTCTTTCCCTTCTGCCTTGCCTCCCTCCCCCCCAGCCTACCCTTTCCTCTCTCCCCACTATTCTGTCCCCACTCCTCTCTCTCTCCTTCTCTAAGCTTCTTCCTTTCCTCCTACCTCCCTCCCTCCTGCCTTCCCTCCTTCTCCCCATCCTACCCCTTCCTCTCTTCCCACCTCTTTCTCTCCCTCCCGACCCATTTGAGTGATACTTTTCACTCTTACCTCTCCCCCATCTGCTTTCCTTCCCTCATTCCATCCTCCCTCTTCCTGTCTCCCCACCCCGTCTCCTTGCCCCTTGCTATCCTTCCCTACTCATTTGAGTGATGCTCTCCTCTCCTACCTCTCCCCCTCCTGTCTTCCTTCCCTCTCCCCATCCTCCCCTTTCCTGTCTCCCCACTCCTTTCTCCCTTTCCCAACCCACCTGAATTATCCCATCCCCTCCTCCCACTTTTCCCTGACCCAGTAGCATTTCTTAATCCATATTACCCTAGTTTCTCGAGACCAAACGACCCGCAGTCTTTCATCTCCAGAATGCCAGCTCTTTTATTTCCCAGCAGAACGACGTCCGCTGTCATCTACTTAACAAAACTTACTTTTCCCTGCATCCCCACAAGTTACAGCACTTTGCCTCTGTCAGATTCATGATCATTCCCTCCATCACTTAACCTGCTCCTCACTTTCCTTCCACTCCCCCAACCTTTCCCACTCTGCTCTATACCTCCCTATTCACCTGATTCCCCTCCTCTTACCCTCCACCCTTCCATCTCTCTTCATCTCTCCTTCCCCTCCATTCTTCCTCTTCTCCCTCCCTCTCCCCATTCCTCTACCATTTCCTCACCTCACTCCCACTCACACTTCTTTCCCAATCCTCTCTCCCCTCCACTCCCCACCTACGCCTCCCTTCTGTCTCCCTTCATCGGGTTAGCAACACTTTGCCGCCCATATAACCGTACTTTTTCCAAGGGCAAACGACCCAAACATTCTTTCATCTCCAGAATACCAGCCCACTCAGTTCCCTGCAAAACGACGTTCGCTGTCATCTCTTTAAGCGAGCCGGAGTTACAGTGGGGGACAAAAGTTCGTCTGATATCCTCCTCTGCGTCAGTTTCCCCTGCTGACTTATTCCCAGACCTAAAGAGGCTTGGTATGTTTCTCAACCCATAGGTGATTCTCTTTTACGATGTGTCTGGTAGGAAAGTGACGGATATGCCGTAATTGTGAAGTTGACACCTGTGGAACAGGACACGAACTCTTGTTCTCGCTTGTGCAACATTCACCGATATTGGCTGTCTGCTGTGTTTACACGCCATCAGGTGCGAACATCATGGGTGTTGCTCTTGGCTATTCACACCGAGTTAACAGTGATATCCTTGCGAGAGATATGTATTTAGGGAGAATGCCAAGACGAGAATGACTGAACTGAGTAGTATATGAGAAAGGGTTGTTTGGATGGGAAGGAGGGAGTAGTGACTGCATGTAGTGGTAAGGTTTGAAGACTTGGCAGCTGAAGAGAGACGCCTTTGTGTGGTGGCACTGATATATGACCGGGCTGTGGAGCTGCCTGGTTATGCAAGCGTCCCAGAACTCCCTCCCTATCCCCCCAAAAGTAGGATGATGAGCTGCAGGAAAGGGACAGCTTCAGCCTGCAGTCAACCAGGTTTACCTTTTCAAATGAACCAGGTGCTGCAACAACAACTAATACAAGTACTTGAAGACCTGGACGAGCTATAGTTCTGTCACCTTAGCTTGCCGGATTTTCTCGTCCTTTTGCGGCTTTTATCCCGCAGTTCAGTGACAGAATAAGACAGTGGTGCTCCACAGCATCGATTTTATGGCACTTCTTCGTGATTAGCACCATATTTAACTGTAGCACTGATGCCTTGTTTTAACTCAGCAGCATAATAAGTCATTGCTATATCTCTGCATCCTTTCCATAGCACCTCTTCGTGACTATTACCATATTCTACTTGTAATCTTATAGTTCAGCAATAATGATAGAGGGGAGACAGTTTTAAGCCAAGTTGAAGTAGACAGAGTATAGTCAGAGGGGGAAAGAGTAAGGATGACTGGATTTGTAGGTAGTTAGGGAAGAGCTGGGATGTCATAGGTAGATGGAGAAAAGTAGGGATGTTGTAGGTGGACAGGGTAGAGTTGGGATGTGATATTTCTCCACGGCACTGAATATGGATGCGGCCTTGACTGATATGTTATTTATATATCACTTCCTTACATTCCTCGCCGGCTTTTCCTCGATGTAAATATAGTGCGCGTATATTGACGCACACACACACACACACACACACACACACACACACACACACACACACACACACACACACACACACACACACACACACACACACACACACACACACACACACACACACACACACACACACACACACACACACACACACACACACACACACACACACACACACACACACACACACACACACACACACACACACACACATCTATGTATGGTGTGAGTATTGGTGGGTCGTAATTCTGAGTGGCTTTGCAGGCTTCTTAACGCTTCCTCTTCGGCGAATTATTCTGTACATTGCGCTTCAGAATCCTCTTGTATTTTACTGATGCAAGGAGTGCCGAGATTGAAACCATATTAATAACAGCCATAAGAATGCTGAGATGTAAAAGGCAAACTAAATCGCCTAGGAAGAGGTGTTTCGAAGCCTGCAATGCCACTTAAGAATACGAACCCAGGACCAAAGTGGCGACATCTGAACCCCGTCGATCTGGTGACTTTTTTTTTTAATTTGTCTTTGCTTTCGTTTTTTTTTTTTTTTTTTTTTTTACTCAGCTGAGGAGTAACTTCAGACTTTTTATTAGCTCCTTTATTTACTCCTTTATTAACTTCTTTTTTGCTAGGGTTCTCTCCTGAAGTAGAAGCTCACGTGACAGTCTTTTTTGTGGTCCGAGGATGGCTCAGTCGGTTTGTGTGGGCATAGGTTCGGCAGTGGAAGTAGGAAATGAAAAACTAATGCAGACTAGATGCTGATAACACTGACTGAGCCGTCCCCCTAACAACCAAGATATCGCCTGGCGGAGTGGAGATGGAGCGTTGAATATAAATCACCCTGTATAACAAAGAATATGCCATGGGAGAGAGAGAGAGAGAGAGAGAGAGAGAGAGGCACGTAGGAGGAGTGCCTGGCTTCAGGGGTTGGACCATCAGATCTATTCCCTAAGTCGGATACGTAGCACAGTTTTTGCTTAGTCCCAGTCTTGGCCTAGAACACGACCTGCAAGTGTCAGTGTTACAGCCAGGTCCCCAATTGTACCGCTGGGTTAAGGAGGACGGAGGTGGGGGTAATAATCTTTGTCCAAGAGATTGTCCGGCCAGAAATTCGACCCCGCGTTCATCCAGTTGTGGGCAATTGTATCTAACCAGCGCACCACCGACCCTCCCCGTGAATATGGATGTGGGCTAGTGATATTCAGCTTTTTTTTTTTTTTTCCAATCTCGATGCAGGCTGGGTCATTCATTCCAGCTGGCCCATTGGTTCCCCCTCACGCTAACAGATGGTGCGATAACGTCACACACGTCACGTATGACGCACTAATGCCCCCTGTCCGCGTGGGAAAACAAGAGGAACAGCACATTAAAGCATAGTGAGGTGGTATTAGGGGACGGCGAAGTAGTGGAATAGTATCAAGGGGAGTAGTTAATAGTATTGGGGATATAGAAATAGAGGAATATCATATAGAACAGTAGTGTGATGTTGTTATGGGAGGTGTAGGGAAGTGAGGAATATTGCATACAGGAATAGAATAATTGTATTAGGAGAGGTGTTGCCAAATAGAGGAATATGATATGTAAAGGGTAGTGTGATGGTGTAAGGGGACGTGTTGAGAAACAGAACAGTGTGTGTAGGTGTAGTGTTATGGTGTTAGGGGAAAGGGAAATACAGGAATATCATACAGGAGTAGTGTGGTGGTGTTAGAGGACAGGGAAATACAGGAATATCATACAGGAGTAGTGTGGTGGTGTTATGGGATTGGGAAATACAGGAATATATACAGGAGTAGTGTGGTGGTGTTATAGGGGGCGCTGTATTGACGTTTTGATGGGTGTCTATTTCAGCCTCCCCCCAGTTTATAAGCTAGTTGAACTTTTATGTTTTGGAAAATATGGATGAGGTATATTAAAAGTTATCATATTTTTGCAAAGCCTCTACACCGTACTGTTGTTATATTTTACGAATATCATCGAGTATTGTATTGTCTGTTACATAATTATACATTGTGTGCCGTCACATGAATCGTCAGTTTCCACACGTCACCTATCATCGACAACCGCACGTATCACTGACTACCACACCTATCAAAAACACAAAACACGTATTGTAGGCTACTATACCTATCGTCAGCCACACGTGTATCGTCGCCTGTCACAGCCTGTCAGATATTCCGATAGCTGTATGACACACACACACACACACACACACACACACACACACACACACACACACACACACACACACACACACACACACACACACACACACACACACACACACACACACACACACACACACACACACACACACACACACACACCATCCAGTTTCGATTTCCATAACTCTATAACTAGTTAGCTCAGTGTGATGGTCTGCATGCTTCTGTCTCTGTGTTTCTCTGTTTCTTTGTATAGCTATATATCTGTCTGCTTTGTCAGTCCAAGTGGTATCTATCGGCATGTCAGTCGATCTATCTATCTCCATATTTCTCTTAGATTTCTGTGTTTTTATCTTTCTACGTCTTTATCAATTTCTGTATCTATCTGTCTACACCTTCCTCTGTATACCTACCTGTCTATACACACACAATATTATTTTATTGGTCACCCAATTCTCACACCTCATCGTGGGTGCTTCCTAAAAGTAAATCCAAGCGACTTTATCCTAACTCAGTCCCACGCCTTAATTCCTTTCCACGTCCCCATCCTCCTCAACTTTCTCAATCGTTATTCCAGTGGGCAGAGTGAACAGTGAAATTATCTTTACAAAAAAAAAAAAAAAAAAAAAAAAAAATCTGGCTCCTCACTCTCAAATGTGGACGTATTTAGTAAAGTTTGACCGTCCTAATTCCTTATAGGTCAAATTCTCTCCAAAAAATTCTTGTATGATTATTAACCTCCTCGCCATGTTTAATTACGTCCTTTTTCTTTAATGCAAGGAAGAAGGAACCTAAAGCCAGAACGATGAAGAAATATACTGGATCTTGTTTGAGGGAATTGAGGGCTCAGAGGGGCAGTGCAGATCATTATGTTTTGTGGAGTACTGCATTCAACAGTATCTCTCTCTCTCTCTCTCTATGTGTACTTGTGTGTGTGTGTGTGTGTGTGTGTGTGTGTGTGTGTGACAGTGGCTTCGTGATGTCAAGAACAAATCCATCCATGAAGTGTGTGTGTGTGTGTGTGTGTGTGTGTGTGTGTGTGTTTAGCTTGGTGTGAACGATGAAGCTGTGTGCATGAAAAAATATCAGTGTTTTAAGGCTGGCGTGAATGATGATGGTTTGGGCATCAGAAATACCTCTTGTCTTTTAGGCCAGGTGTGAAAATACCTGCGTCACGTTTGGTAATAATATTAATAGGATAGATGATGAATGAAAGCTTAACTCCTCCAGTGAAAAGATGTTATTTTTGTATTTCAAAATTGGATTACCACCTATGGATATTATTTAGCTGAGTAGAGTTTATTTTTATCTTTATTTATTTATTTTTTTTTACTAAAGGGCAATTTCCACTGATCTTTTTCATTGTATTGGTGCGATACTGGTGCTTTATTCTATGTTCCCTCGAGCGATTTTTTTTTTCTGTCTTGGAGAAACCTGAAGCTGAAGAAGGTAAGCATTTTTTTTTTTCCACGATGGCCATTGTGTGTGTGTGTGTGTGTGTGTGTGTGTGTGTGTGTGTGTGTGTGTGTGTGTGCGTCTACGGTTCTATTTGAATGTGCTTGTATATGAATATCCCCTCCACAACACACACTCGCCATGAATATCCTGCATCCCCACACACCCGTATCCAGGCTTGCCCCTTCCTTTTTGTATGTTAATGTCCTGATGCGCATGAATCACAAATATGCAGTTTCCCCCGCCCACGAAACTTTGGACGGAAAACCCCGAAAAGTTGAATAAAGTGATTCCCAAGTTCAAATTGCAGAAGGCGGGCAAAGTCAGGGCAAGAAAAATAGCGATGCCGGAGGTAAAAAAAAGAAACAGAAAAAAACATACTCTGAATATTGCCAGACTGGGGGAGAAGGAAAGGTGAAAGTCATTTGCCTAATTCATTCCTCAGACCTCCCCCAAATTAAGGAACTTCGGTATTTAATCACGCCTTATCTAAGTTTTAATTAACCTGTTCAGTACGGGGAAGGGCGCCTTCCTGTGGTGGCACTGATATGACCGGACGGCTCCTCTGCCTGGTTATACTGACGTCCCTCAACTACTCTCCTCTCCCCCAAAAGGAGGAGGATGGATCGCAAGAGAAGGGCCACACTTACCTCGCAGGCCACTGGGTTCACGTTTCGGAGTTTGGGGTCACAAAAACAAGAAAACGGCGACGCTTTTTTTTTTTTTTTTTTTTTTGCCATTATCGGACCATTTTATTCGCCTTATGAGAGTCTCCAGGAAGCAAAAAAGTTAAAGAAGGCTATATTCAACCCTTGTAGTTTGCAGAGTCTCGCCTAACATATTATCGTGTGAAAAAAGCAGGAATAATTTTTTATAACACCTCAGCGTAGTGGAAGGATTAACGTTTAAGTGTCATTCCACACCTTTTAGTTTATGTAGAAATAGTTAAAGATGATGTATGATCACATATCCTGAGTGCGAAAAAAAAAATATTCTTATTCTCTTGTTTGTGCTTTCGTCAGACGATTTCATTGATCGTAGGTGTGGCTTTTCATTCTAATAGTGTTAATAAAGCCACTACATCCCCTCAGACTACTGTAAAAAAAAAGAATCATCACTATTCATGATACCACCAGACGATCATAGTTTTGCCCACGTAAGATTAGGTAACAGATCTATAACCATTAATTTCTGAACTGTGTATTCCTGTCAAGCTTTTCTTTTTTCCCAGGTGCTCAAAAAATACTGTTTCGTGGGGAGGTAAAAATGGCTCCTTCATTTGCCTAATTAATTTTCTGGGAGGCTCATTTCAGCAGTTTGCGTAATCCTGAGCCTTGATTCTTTGCTTACCATTACTGTGGAAATTCTTTGATGTATATTCTTGGAGCTTATTAATAAGTCTGAAGATTTGAAGATATTGAATTCGTTGATATCCTTTTTTTTTTTTTTAGCATTTTTTTTTGCATTTCCATTGCTATCTTTTTTTTTTTTTTTATTTTCTCTTCAACCTTTAGATTTTTTTTTATTTTAATTCAGTTTGGGTGATCCCCTATAGTTTTACCTTAATTTGGCCCAGATTTTTTATATACTTTTTTTTACGTAGCTCAGTGATAGAAAAACGACTTTATTACGACTGTATATCCTTTCCATGGCACTACTTCTTACCTAGCATTATATTCTGTGTTAATCTGTCACTACAACTTAGAATTCAAGATGGACAGGTGCCAATAATAGGCCAGGTTAGAGTGAAAAGAGTTTAGTAGTGAAGGGGATTCTGAAAGCGCTGTCTAACCCCTCCTGGTCGAAGAGCCTCTCCAAAGCTGAATAAAATCGTCTGGAGATAGCAGAAATAAAGAAATACGTCATCGGATTGAAGGGGTTAGTCTGACGCAGAGAACTTTGTAGAACTTCTTCCGTAGCGAATTATTTAGCATATTGGATCGTAACTTTTTTGTTGTTGTTGTTGCTATTTATGCCGTTTTAATATAGACGTGGTTTACATCAACGATACACAAGAGGCAATGGAGTTGTAATATCCAGAATAAATTGCTAAGGAAGATGGGCTACGAAATAAAAGAGAATATTTAGGTATAATGTAAAGAATACATCGCTAAGGAAGAGGGACTACGAAATATAAGAGAATAATTAGGTGTAATGTACAACACAAATCGGAACAAGTACTACGAAATCTGGGAGAATATTTAGATGTAAAGACTAAATCGCTGAGGAAGAGGCGCCACTCCTTCATTACAGCCACTTAGAATTCGGCCCAAAGAAACCTGAATCCAGCCGCGTTTCACTTCATCGCTTCCATTCCTCTTCTTCCAGGCAAAGCAACAAGGCGTCTTCAAGAAAGCAAGTGAGGCGGAAGAGGAGGCATGCATTTCTTCCTTGAGAGTTTGCCTTCAGGTGTCTCTGATCCTTCCTCGACTGATTGGACCTCCTCAGACTTCCCCGGCGGTGATATCAGAGTCGCGGGAAGAGGAAGGGGAAGGCGGGAAGGAAACGCGGACCTCGGATGCTGATTGGTGAGTGGGCGTGTCGGGAAGGCGGGAAATTTGAAAGTTTGTTTATGGTTGGGTTTTTCAGTTTCTTGGGATATGTTTACTTTTACATTTTATCCTTTTGGTAATGTTTTATAATGATGGATGTGTGATGTTTATATGTTGATGGGTTTTTGTAGTTAGGACCGATGAGTGCAGATTGAGGGAGTGGGTAGGAAGAAGGAGATTTGGCGGCTGTTTTATGCTTGTTATGGTTCGCTTCCCGTTTCTTTTTCTTTTCATTTTCTTTTTTTCAACATAGCTGCCTTTATATTTTGCGTATTTGTTGATTTTGTATTATTGTGATGGATAATTTATGTGTTGCGTATTTGCGTATTGTTTGGGTTAGGATTATTGAGTCTGCACATACAATAGGGCGGGAGGGAGAGGAAGGGGGATTTGGCTGTCTGTTTATGAAGGTTTTGTGTGTGTGTGTGTGTGTGTGTGTGTGTGTGTGTGTGTGTGTGTGTGTGTGTGTGTGTGTGTGGATTTCGTTTGGGTGGAAGGAGAGAAGGGAGAGGGAAAGTTGGCGGTTTCCTTTTACTTGTTTCGGCTTAGCGTGGATAGGTAATGCAGTTTTATCGAGTGTCCCTATTTTAATCAATCATATATCCTTTAAAATTTACTACGTTCAAGTCACCCTCTGTCTCGCTTAATCTCTCCTTGGCCCAGATCACGGCGAGGAAGGTGAACTGTGGCATGTTGCGAGCGTAGAGTTTTTTTCACCTCATTTACCTGTTTATTAGCGCCCATAACGAGGTAGGGCAGGAGGCCCCTTTTATTAGCGATTTATTGTGCTTAGTCTGTACGGATATTAGTTTTTTTTTTTTTTTTTTTTTTAATGCACGTATTTCTAGGATCAATATAACTTGTTTCAGAAATGCACACGAGGGTAAAAACGAATAATATAAAAAATCGCTGAGGAAACACGCCGATAAAATTGATAATGATAATGAAAGAAAAGTCAGCGATGATGATGCATACGGGTGATATCTTTGAAAAGTTAGCGAAAGTGGTGTGCAGGTGGTAAGAATATAAACAGAAAAGGCGTTATCGTACTTAAAGGGTCATGCATGGATTTTGAGACCACAAGAAAACTGAGGAAGAAATACGGAAAAATACTTACTGAGAGAGAGAGAGAATGGAAAAACTTCAGTCAGTTAATCTTAAAGTTTGAAGGTGAAATAGAAAATGTGAGCTAAGGCAAAGTGAAAGTTAAATAGGTAAATTCTGGTGGCTGTGTGTGTGTGTGTGTGTGTGTGTGTGTGTGTGTGTGTGTGAGAGAGAGAGAGAGAGGGGGGGGGGAAAGAGAGAGAGAGAGAGAGAAAGCCCCAGTGTGCAGGCGGGTTGGGCGTTAGGTATGCAGATGGGAATTTAATATCGTGATCAACTTTGTGGCTGACTGATTCGCTCACGTGCTGACTGACTTGCTAATTGCCTCACTTACCTTGCTGACTGCCTGACTTACGTGCTTAATGCCTCGCTGACTTGCTGCCCCCTTTGGCTTGCTGCCTTCTTGCCAACCGAATAATTGTTAACTTCCAGACCGATATACTGCTCCCTTGAATAGTATAGAGTATTAATTTAGAAATAGGAGGTGAATCGTTACCATCATCCCTGGGAGGTACTACAGTAGGAGTGGTGGCGGGTCAAAAAATTGGTATCTGGCCATGCGCAGCACTGCCAGGCGGGGGACTCAGCCACATTTACACAGGCGAGAGTCCGGGCTGAGGCTACTACACACACATATCTCTTCTGCACAACCACTGTCTGTTCCCAAGAGTAGGTTGGACTGACTCAGTAACCTTAAATGACAAATGACACAAGGAAAACCCGAAGAAGTAGATATGTGTTGGCAATGATTAGGGCAACAGTGAGGGCAGACAGATATAAGATAAATAAATAAATAAATAAATAAATAAATGGCCACACTGCTTGTTGGTGGTGGCTCATTGACGGTCGTGGAGCTGCTTGGCACATGGAATCGCCTTCGTTGCTGTCAACAGTTTTAAAAAAAAAAAAAAAAAAAAAAAAAAAAAAACATAACTTGTGCCGTCAGGAACGTGTAGTTAGGGAATTTTTATTTACATCAGTTGATAATAATAATAATAATAATAATAATAATAATAATAATAATAATAAATGAGCTTCCCCAGTTTCTTACATCCCTTAGCTACTAGTCACAAAACTACCAGAGATCTGTCCCAACCCCTTAACCACCAGAAATGTGTCTAACCCCCTGACTACCTGAGATTTGTCCTAACCCCTTGACTACTGGAAATCTGTCCTAGGTCGAGGAAAATCGTCTAGAAGCAACGAAAATAGAAAATAGGTCGTCGGACTGAAGGGGTTAATGACTGATGGTGAGCTATTACCTGGTCGGAAGTCATTATGTCCGACTCTGTAATTAACCTGTATTTTTACCTGTCCGCCGATAATGAATGGGGGATATTAGGAAAATTCTGTAATGTTACTGTGGATGAGGCAGAAGTCAGGCAGTATTAGGGAGGGAATCAGGAATCAGGCAGGATTAGGGAAGGAAGGAGTCAGGCAGGATTAGGAAGGGGACCAGGAGTCAGGCAGGATCAGTGAGGGAAGCAGGAGTCAGGCAGGATTAGGGAGGGAAGCAGGAGTCAGGCAGGATCAGTGAGGGAAGCAGGAGTCAGGCAGGATTAGGGAGGGAAGCAAGAGGAAGGCAAGGTACGGCAGAGAATGAGAAGACAGGCAGGATATCATAGGCAGATTTAGACAAGGAGTGAGGAAGCAGGATTAGGAGGAGGATTAGGAGGAGGAGGAGGAGGCAGGATTAGGAAGGGGATGAGGAAGAGGAGGAGGCAGGGAAATATAGTGGGGAGGGGAGGGGGGAGACAGAGGTGAAAGCGGAGAGGCAGGGTGTGAGGCAAGGAATGACAGAAAGAGGCAAGATATGAGGCAAGAATAGGCAGAAAGAGGCAAGGTAAAGTAGGCTGTGAGACAGGGTGAGGCAGTGAGAAAGATTTAGGCATTGGGATAAGGTGAGGCAGAGAGATGTAGCGGTGAGCAGGGTGAGGTAGGCAGAAAGCAATCAAATGTAAGACAGGGTGAGGCAGAAAGATATAGGCAGTGAGACAGTGTGAGGAAGACAGGCAGACGGATATAGGCAGTGAGGCAGGATGAGGTTGACAGGGAGTATGTGGAAAGGCAGCCTGAGGGAGGGAAGCTAAAAATATATGTAGTGAGACAGGATAAGGTGGGCAGGGAGTGATAGGGTAAAGGGGAGAGGGAGTGTATAGAGAGGCAGGGTGAGGGAGACAGGAAGAAAAACAGAGTGAGGCAGGGCGAGGTAGGAAGAAGGCAGGGTGTTGTGTTGGGTAGGACGGGTGGGACAGTATCATCCTTATTGATCACACCCACCCTGCCTTCCATTCAGCCACACACACCACACTCACACCACAATCCCCCCGACAGCTTACGATTATTATTTCCCGTAACTAAGACCTGTTTTAGAAGGAACAGCGAGGGAAATAGGAAGATCCGAAGACTCCTCTCCTTGTGTCTCCTGATAAAATGAATCTTATTTATAACAGGATAGTGATACTGATTAAATTGAACAAAAGAAGAGACCACGTGGGATGGAGTTTTTAATATGCTAAGTGTAATTTTTTGTTGTAAATCAAGAGAGACCCGTTGAAATGAAAGGATTAATCTTGCAATAGCCAGATCGAGAGAGAGAGAGAGGGGGAGGAAGTCTCCTTCCCCAGTGTTCAACCCCTTAAACCCAATATATATATATATATATATATATATATATATATATATATATATATATATATTAGTAGACTCATGGTATCTCCAGACGAATTTTTTAGTCATCTTAAGTCAGACTTTTCGAACTGGAAGCATCAAATACAGCCTTCATTAACCCCTCCACAGCAAGACGCCTGCCCTAAGCTGAGTAAAATCGTCAGAAGGCAGCGAGAATGCAACGAGTAAATAGTACGTTGTTGTGGAGAAGGGGTCGAGGGATTAGAGGTATTGAAAATTAACCCCCTAACCTCCGAAAGGGGATGCTATTTTAATTTACTGTCTTGCTGGGCGCGGAGAAATTCTGTCCCGTGAAAGTATATGAGAGAGAGAGAGAGAGAGACTGATATAGATAGATAGACTGACAGATAGATAGATAGGTAGATAAACTGATAGATATGTTAAGTAGATAGAGAAGGGAAGGGAGATTTTCAAGGAATATGTCTTCCCATCGCTTCCCCTCCCCCCCCAAAAAAAAGCCAATAATCCCGATGCCAAAAATTTATTAAAACTAAAACTGATCTGCCCTGGGTCTTTTTTTTCTTTTACCTTTTTTTTCTTGCCCTTTTTCATAACTTAGTCCTCACCGCCGTCGCTTTTGATCTTCTTATAGAAAATGGGATGCTTTGACGGCGCCAGCGAAAATATTAAAAAAAGAAAAAAGAAAGAAAAAGAAAAAATGTGGAGACTGGCATAACCCCTTTAGTATATTGACCTTTTTTTTCTCTCTCTCTCTGTGGTACTGACATTTTTTTTTTTTCGATTATGGGGGTCCTCGTTGTGAAGGGATCAGTGGATTTATTTGTTCTGCTTTCGCCAGACGACATTATTTAGAAGAATCTCGAGGTGAAGGAGTAATATTCGGTATATATATATAAAAAATTAATTCAGTACCGTCTTTATTTCCCTTTCCCTACCTCCGGACGATTTTCCTCGGCTTGATTGAGACCTATTGTGGGTAATAAGAAATTCCTCCTTTGATATTATTGTAAAAATGGGAGGCCGATTGGAGGGGGGAGGAGGGGGGGGACTTAACAAATCCTACGATCTACGAAATATTTAGTTTTATTCCGTCTAGTGTCACAAGATTTCATTCAGCTTAGAGAATTTTGATGCAGCATAAAGATTTGAAAACCGCCTTGTCTCATTTAGTTTCGTCCGAGCAATAAAAAGATCGTCCTTTATTCCAGCTCACGCCAAACCATAAGAAAAATCGGATGACATGGAAGTTGTATTGACTAGATGTGTTTCAAAATCCGGTAACCTTTAACCCCTTCACTTCGAGAGGCCGTAAGGTGAACAAAATCATCGGGGTTGATGAAATAGTAAAACCAGTCTCGTGGGGAGGGGGTTTAAAGGAAAGTTGCATGTAATCCCTTCAGTGAGAGGTCCTTCTTGAGACGAATAAGGACGTCTTCAGGCAGCGGAAATACAATCCAGGTGGCTCTCAAGACGGAGAAGAACGACTGCTTGTAGTTAATTTGTTTTTATGATCCTATACTTGGCCTTTGACTCATGGCCTTCACTATTATTAGAATCTGGTTTATAAGTTTTAACCTGTCCTACATCTACGTTTCTGAGGCAAAATTTTCATAACTTAGAATGCTTATGAATGAATGAAGGACTAATATATGTGTGTGTTGTGTGTGTGTGTGTGTGTGTGTGTGTGTGTTATTAAATAGCTCTGTTTCGTTTCTCCGCATTTGTACATTATCATCCCTTAATATTTTGGAAACTATATCATTGCGCTGTCGTAGTCCTTGGCCCCATATTTTTCTTTCTCGCAATAGTGTTTTCAGAGTTATGTCCCTTTCATTTTCCCCACGTTGTCCTCTTCCAACACATGTAGTCCAATAAGTAACCACTACATCACAGTTACCCCATTATTTTTATACGCAGTTGCATCGTTTATATAGCTCTTCGCCAGGCTGAGATAATAGATGTTTAGATAATGTAGTTTCAGTTTGTATCACACGTAAACTAATCCTAATTTTTATCTGTCGGTAGTAGACACATTAATCTCAGGGGGTGGCTGGAAATAGATCACCTCCATGTCACTCAGTACCTAACCAACAAGCTGCCCCTCCTCGAACTCCTGTCGCCTTCTTTCACATGCCTTTCCACCTCAGTCCTGCACCTCTTTCTCGGTCTTCCCCTGTACCTCTCCTCTTCCAGCGTACCTAGTCAATCTCTCATTCTCCATTCTCCCTGTATTCAGTGTACTAATGCTTTCCAGCACATCCACCTTTTCACTTGATTAGCTCGACTGATAATATTGACTTACCGTATTAAAATGGATCATACAGTACGGCGTATTAATATCCATCGTTTTGTGTTTTGGAAAGTAAGCACAGGAAAAGTGGCGATACATTCATTGTTAACTATAAATTCTAAAAAAATAAACAGCTACTTTAGAGGCAAACACGGTAGTAAGTTACATTACGTATGCCCTTTGTACTTACAGTTTCGTAGAACGGCAACAAAGGAATGCGATTTACCTGCAAAATGAAAGAAATATTAGTAACAGTCGCTATTTCTGCTAAAACAATAATACACAAATGATGATAGTACTCTTCTACTTCCTCAGCCTCTCTATCCTTCTTCCCTTCCTCTTCATATTGTTTTGGCCATTTCCCTATATTTTCCAGCTTTTCTTCTCCTTACCCTCCCTTTTTTTTTTTTATTATTATTTTTTTTCTGCCCATCTCACTCTTCCCTCTTTCCTTCCAAATTCTCTTGTCTCTTCCTGCCCCGTCTTTCCCCATGCCCCTGTCCCATCTCTCCCCCTGCCCCATCTTTCCCATGCTTCCTGCCCCTTCCTCCTGCCCCTGCCCCATCCTTCCCTTGCCCCCTGCCCCTTCCCCCTGTTCCTGCCCCATCTTTCGCCCTGTCCTTTCCCCATCTCTCCCCCTGCCCCATTTCTCCTGCCCCCTGCCCCATATCTCTCCTGCCCCCAACTCCATGTCTCCCCTGCCCCCTACTCAATCTCTCCCCCCGGCCTTGTCCCATCTTTCTTTCCCCTCCATTAAATACATCTCCACCGCCTCTGCCGCTCACCCATCCAACAGTGTATGCTTGCCTGTGTATGCAAATGGCGAGGTGCACAAACGGGGGCGCGTCTGGCTGGCTGCGTGAAAACCCCTCTTGGAGACTCAAATTTATGCCACAAGGAATAGGCTTTTAGGTCGTGGTGCTTTTTGAGGTGAGAACTTCGGCTGTTGAGGGAATGGATGAAATAGAAAACACGTCAGATAGATAGATGGATGGATGGATGGATAGATGGATGCATAGTTAGACAGATAAATTCATAGATAGATAGATAGATGGACAGATAGCAGGACAAATAAATACGTAGAGAGAGAGAGAGAGAGAGAGAGAGAGAGAGAGAGAGGAATGTTGGAGAAGAGACGGGAGTGGAGAAAAATTTAAGGAAGAAGACGTGGAGTAGAAACAAGGAGAGGCAGAAGAATGATGGAAAGAGAAACGGTGCTGTAAGTTAGAGGAAAAAGAGGCCTATGGATGTTGTAAGGGAGAGAGAGAGAAGTGAAGAAGCCGGGGAGAGAGAGAGAAGAACAGAAAGTAAATAAAAAAAGAGGTAAGTCTGATGGGAAAAATGAAGATGAAAAAGACCTTCCAACGATTTTTTCAGGCTTACGTGAGACCTAGGAGAGGTTAGATACACCTGTCTTTCCCGTCCTTGCGAATCTTTCCTTAAGTAGAATGAAATCGTCTTAAGATAGGAAGAAGATTACTTAAGATGTGTCATCGGATCGGAGAGGTTAAAGGGATGTAGGAGCCTAATTCCTTTCACAAAATTATTAACTAATTTCGCTCCAGTTCCACATCTGATGACCCTAATCAGGCAATCTAGTTCATTATTCAGTGCATGACGCCGTATCTCAGTAGTTCATCAGTGGGGGAAGGGGAGGGAGAGGGGAGAGGAAGCGGTAAGTGGAGGTATAGAGGGAGGGGAGCAGGTGGGTAAAGATAAGGGAGAGGGAAGATGGATGAGGTAGGTGAAGAGGAGAGAGAAATGGAGTAAGTGGAGAGGAAAATTGAACAAAGAGAGAGAGAGAGAGAGAGAGAGAGAGAGAGACTGAAGTGGAAAGGCTAGAGGGAAAAGGAAAGGAAGTAGGGGATGTTTGGAGAGGGAGGTGGAGGAAGAGGGAGGGGATAACGAGAGTGGGGGGGAGGAGGAGGGGGGAGTGAGAAGAGGGGGGAGTAGATGGAGGGGGAGAGAGAAGTTAAGACAGGAAGGGAATAAATGGAGGGGAGGGGAGCGAGAGAAAGAGTGCAGGGAGGGGGTTAGAGAGGTAGAGACTGAGGGATGAGGTCTTAACTACATTACCTCCACGTGTAATTATTCTGATTCTCGTGTAATCCATAATTCCAGTCTAATCCGATGACAGGTGAGGGATTAATGCTTTTTATTCGCCCATTCTCGGTACACCTCTTCTCTCTCGTATCGACCTTACCAACATCATCATTGTCGTCATTATCATTGTCGTTTTCTACCATCGTCTTCATCATCGTTGTTGTTGTCGCATGTTATCGTCATCATCATCATCATCATCATCATCATCATCATCATCAACGCATCCCTTTATTAACCCCCTGTTCTATTTTACTGTGCAAACAAGAAAAGGAAAACGTACAGAGATAGCGTACAGTCAGTAAAATAGCCTATTAATATGAATGCCACGTCCATTCGCTCCATCTGTCGCCATGGCACAGTCTTCCACCCTACTAATCTCATACCTTAACCCCTTCAGTTCTGTAACATATCAAATCCCCCCCCCCTCCCTTGTCGTTTAAGAGAAAAAAGCCTAAGCTGAATAAAATCGCTTAATGATTGCAAAAGTAAAGTAGGAATGACGTCCTCGTACTGAAGGGGTGAAACCTACTGTAGTTAGATATCGAGAACTGAAGTGGTCTTGGTTTGGTCTTTTTTTTTTTTTTTTCGGTTTTCGTTGAAGTGATGAAATTGTGCCAGCTGTTAGTAGTTGATGTCTTTTTATTTTGAAAATTCATATAATCACTCCCCATTTTAATCACACCCTTTTCACAGGTACACATCTGTATTGCCATATTTTTTTCCAGTCTTCTGCTATTGCGGTTGACTTGGCTATTTTTCACTAATTATATATATATTGTCACTAACTATATACTATTTTTTCACTAACTTGGACCACCTTTCGTCGTGTAGCAGCTTATATTGGGTAGTTCAGTGACAGAAAAAAATGCCGCATATTGTATCTCTGCATGATTCACACTGTATATTTTTCTTCAGTAGCCTCATATTCTAGTGCTGATCTATTTTTACAACTCGGGAACCAGGATAGAGAGAGGTCAATTTTAGGCCAAGGTAGAGGAAAATGTGTATAGTGACTGTAAACATTTAGGTAATATGTAATCCACTTTTGTTGCCAAGTATTTCCTCATCATCAGCCAAAGGTCATGCGAACGTGACGTTATTCGCATCAGATAATCCTCACCCTGACCTTGATCTTTCACCAAACCGGATAAACTATAACAGAGGAGCTTTCATTGCCAGATTCCACCAGGTTTGATGACTGTCGTGGATTAACTGGAAGGTGGATGGATAAGGTGTGTAATATATCAACTCTTTTTAAATATCATGACGCCTTTTTGTATTTCATTCTTGAAACCAATACAGGAATAGGCGCCTCACCCCACCTACGAAATCCTCCATCCAAAAGTGGTAGAAAAATTGGGAGGGATATCAAGTAAGGAAAAAAAAAATGACATGATTTTTTGGGGGGTTAAGAAAATAGGAAAGTTACATAATGCTGTACTACGGGCAAAGGAAAAAAGAAATCCATTAATTATTTTCTGGGTGCCTTAGATGCATTCGATGGTCAAGGAAAAAGGGATAAATGGGAACTGAAAAAAGCAGGTAGAGAATTGAGGCGGGAGAGAGAGAGGAAGAGGCGGAACGAGAGGGGGATGTCAAAATGTTAAAAATAGCTGGATTCAGTATAGGTAAAAATGACGAATGGGAGAGAGAGAGAGAGAGAGAGAGAGAGAGAGAGAGAGAGAGAGAGAGAGAGAGAGAGAGACCGTGATAAACAGCTTGAAGGAAAGAAAAAGGCACTATATGAGGAAAAGTGCTTCAGCTGTTTGTTTATGGAGGAGAGAGGAAAATTGAAGAGGGTATGAGAGATAGGAATAATATTTGGGAAACGAGAGAGTGAGAAGATAATGCAAGGAGAGTGATGTGTAGGTGAGAGGAAGCACGAGGAAGGAAGGATGGAAGTGAGGGAGGGAGGGAGGAAGGAAGAGATATGGAGAGGATGAGAGAGATAGAGGAAAGAATTGGGAACATAGGGGAGGGAGGGAGAACAGAAACTAAAAAAAGGAGGAAGTGGTGTTTAAAGGAGAGGAAGAATGGGGGGGGAAGAGAGAAAATGAGAAAATAGAGACAAGGTAGGTATACGAAGAGAGTGAAATGAAGAAAGAAAAAGGAAGAGAGGAAGAAGAGATGAACGGGAGAAGAAAGTGAGATTTGGAGAGTTTGATGCATAGGTGAGAGGAAGAATGGGGTAGATTGGAAGGAAGAGAATATAGGGAGAAAGATAAAAATTTAGTGAGACGTAGAAAGAAGAAAAAAAAAAAAAAGGAAGGAAGAGAGAAGAAGAGAGGGGCCTGGAGAAAGTCTTGAGAGGAAGAGAGTGAAGTGTAAGTGAGAGGAAGAAGGAGGAAGATAAGGGGAAAATGAGGAAAGAAAGAGATAAGTGATAAAAGAAAGTGAAATAGAGTGAGGGCGGAAAAGAAGTAAAGGAGAGAAGAAGCGAGGGAAAAAGAAGACAGAGGCTAATGAAGAAAGTGAGACGAGAAATATGAGAAGAGGGGAGAGAAAGACAGAGGCTTAAAAACGAAGAACGAAAGAGGGATGGGAAGACTGAGCAAGGAAGGGGAACTGAAGAAAGAAGAATCGAATGGAAAGAACAAAGCGAAGAGAAAGGAAGACGAAGGATAAAGTAAGAGGCACAGAAAGAGAATGGTGAGCGAATGGGGAGAATGAGAGAATAGAGAAACTGTGTGCATAAAGAACAACTAAAAATAAAGATCGGGAGAGGGGAGACGAGATTAAAAATTTGGAGTAAAAATGAAAGACAGAAGGGCAAAGAGGGGAAGTGGAGGAGGAGGAGGGCGCTGTGGCAAAGTTAAGGGGGAAAGTAAAATGTTGAGGAGAGAGAGAGAGGGGGGGGGGATTCAGGGGAAATTCGAAGCAGACGATGTGGAATCAGAAACGAAAAGATAGTAGAAGAGGTGTTTATGAGAGAGAGAGAGAGAGAGAGAGAGAGAGAGAGACTAAAGAGCCAGCAAGAGACTAATGCCCCCATACATCAGGGGAAGGGATGGAGGTCAGGCAGAGGTAGGCAGGCTTCCGGGGTCAGGCAGAAGGGTGAGACAGGTTGAGAGGGGAGAATGAAATAGCTAGGCAGAAGGATTAAAGGTGAGGCAGAAATTAAAGGGAAAGGCAGAATGAGGCAGGAGGGTTAGGGTTAGGCTGAATAACGGAGCCTGTAAGGGAGTCGTTTTAGGCATGGTCAGGCACAAGGATGCGGCTGAAGTGTAAGGCAGACCGTAGAGAGGGGAGGATGAAATAGCTAGGCAAAAGGGTATTAAGTAAGGCAGAATGAAAGGGGTGTGGCAGAGTGAGGCAGAAGAGTGAGTGGGAAAGGATGTGAGGGTGATAGTAGGTAAGGCATAAATATGAGGGTAGAGGAAAAGAGTGAGTTTTAGACAAGCTGAGTGAGAAGGGTGAGGATGAAAGCAAGAATAAAGGATAAGGGTGAAGCTAAGGCAGGGTGAAACAGGAGGAGGGTAAGGGTTAGATTTGAGGGTAAGAATTAAGGGTGAGATTAAGGTAAAAAGGTAAGGGTGAGAGTGAAGATTGGAGGGGAGGGGGAGAGGGTTAAGAAAGAGGTTGAAGCAATAGACGGAGAGCAACATAGACACGAGCTCTTGGAACCCTGCCACACTGCCTCTTACTGCCACACTGCCTCTCACTGCCACACTGCCTCCCACTACCTTTTACTGCCACTGCCTCATACTGCCACACTGCCTCTTACTTCCCGCTCCCCCCTTCTCTCTCTCTCTCTCTTTCTCAATTCAGCTGACCATCGCGTACCTCAGTCACTTTCATATTATCTCCCAGCATTTGCTTTTACGCACTTCATTCGTATATTCACAGCTTCCTGAAATACCCCCGCTTGAATTTTACTCTTCCTCTTGTTCCAGACTCTTTATTGTGCTCGTAACGCTGACTCTTACGGCCTCTTACAAGACACTGAGTTACGATCCGGCATGGTGATAACGCCGCCTACCGTGAAATTGGTGAGGTTAAGTGCCGTGCGGTCTGGTTAGTAGTTGGATGGGTGACCGTTTAGTAAGACGAGGAATAGTGGTGATGTTTCTTTCCTCTGTTGGTGGCATAGGTAGGCGTTTACGAGGATAATAAGCGTGTGTGTGTGGGTGGGTGTGAGAGAGAAAAAGAGAGAGATGATAGGTTGAGCTGTAACAAGAGAGAAGTGAGTAATAGTAAAGAGCAGCAAATATTAGAGAGAGGGAGGCAGGGGAGCAAAATTAAAAACATGAAGGATGGAGAAGGAAGCGGAGGAGGAAGAAAGGGGGATAGCGAAGGCAAAATGAGAAGAGGGGAGTGGGCAGTAAAGGGAAAGGCATGTGGAAGAGGAGGAGTGGGAAGGGAAAAATAGAACAAATATTAATAAAAGTGGATAAAGGATATGGCTTACGAGGAAACGAATATTTTAGAAAAAGTAAAGAATGATGAAGAAAAGAAGGAAGGGGTGAATGACAGGAGAGAGAGAGAGAGAGAGAGAGAGAGAGAGAGAGAGAGAGAGAGAGAGAGAGGTATCTGGTGCTTGAAAGAAGAGGGAAATTAAATAAGAAAATGTGGCAATCAGAGAGAGAAAACTAATAAAGAAGAAAAAGAAAAAAGACAAGAAAAGGGAAGAAAATTTAGTAATAGAAATGATACGTGAAAGAAGAAAAGGGGAACAGAGGAAAAATAGAAGAATAGTGAAGAAGGAATGAAATGAAGAACGGTGAAGAGAAGGAAAGGGAGACGGCAGCAAAATAAATGAAGGAAGTGATGCATGGAAGAAGGAAATGAAAGAAAGCTGTCGAGGAGGGATAAAGTGAATTAAGGAGTAGGGAAGGAGGAGGATGACATGGATGAGGAAGGGTGGAGGGAAAATTCGAGTGGGTAAAGGAAATAATGCATGACGAAGGAGAGGAAGAAGAAAATGGAACAGATGGAGAGGAACCATAAAATAAATTGACGAAGATGGAAGGGAAGGACGGTGACAAAAAGCAAAAAGGTTGGATGGAAATTAAAAGTGAGCGAAGGAGGGCGAGAAGAAAATGGAAGAAAGGTGGAGATGAAGCAGAAAGCGAATTAATGAAGGAAGGAAGGGAGGGACGAAGATTAAAGGATGAAAAATAGAAGCAGGGAGGAAAAATTCATCAAAGCTTGTAGGGGAAACTGTGCATGAAGGAAGGAGAGAGAAATTGAAAAAAATGAAGTTTTAAAAAGGAAGGAAAAAAGGAAGGAGAATGAAAAAAGGAAGAACGAAGGAGGGGTATAGAATGATCAGTGCTGGTTAAGTAAATGGTGTATGAAAGAGGGGGAGAGAAACGGTCACGTAAGAGAGAAGGGAAAAAGGACACGTTAGGTGAAATGAGACAGAAGGAAAGGATGGAAAGTGGTATGGAGGTGGGAAATTGAGTAAGGTAAGTAATGGGAGAGAGAGAGAGAGAGAGAGAGAGAGAGAGAGAGAGAGAGAGAGAGAGAGACTAAAACGAACTGGGGAAAAGCAAAGGAAGGAAGAGGGAATAAAGTAAAAAGTGCAAGGGGAAACTGAAAAAGATAGGAAAAGTAGGGATAGATAATGGGAAGTATGCAGGAAAGAAAACAAAGAACTAAGAAATCATGGAAGGAAGGAATGTTGTTTGGAGAAGAAAAATGAGAGGGAAACTGAAGTAAATGACGAAGATGAAAAGAGAAATGAGATGAGAAGAATACGTACGATGAGCTTTGGATGAGAAAAAAGAAAGATACAATTTTGAGTAGGAAGTGGAGAGACCGGCAGAGAAAGAAGGAAAGAGGAAACAAGAGAGACGAAGAACATGGTAAATAGAGAATTGAGGAAGAAAGAAAATAAAGAAAGGATAGACTAGCCAAGACGGGGAAAAGAGAGAAGTAAAGGAGAAAGAAATAAACGATCGTGGTTCGGAGATGGAGAGGGAGAGTGGAAGAAGCGAACAGGAATGGAAAGACTGAGACGAAAGCAAGAAGTGAACCGTAGAAGAAGGAAAGACAAATTGCGGCCGTGGTGGAGGAAGTGTGGGAGAGCGTAAGACTGAGGGAAGGGGACTGAAAGAGGGAGAAAAAGTGGGAAAAATAAAGGAAATTGGAAGAGGATGGAAAAAAAAAAACATGTGGGAAATATCCACACTTATAGACAAGCACATATTAAGGCTGAAGGGAAGGGGATGACAAAGGAATGAGGGAAAGTGGAAAGAATAAAAGAAATTGAAAGAGTAAGGGAAAAACAAGAGGAGAAAATCCACAGTTAAGGAAAAGCACACAGTAAGACAAGGCTGAAAGGAAGAGGCTGGCAAAGGAAGGAGTAAGTGCAGTAAGAAGATTAAAATAAATAAGAGGAGGAATGAGAACCCCGAGAGGAAAGGAAAACGTTGCATTTAAGAAAAAACACATAGTAAGTCAAACCTGCAACAATTAGTGTTAGGGGAAACATGGACAAAGAAACAAATCTGTATGTAAAGCTGTTGAAACCGAAATTTTCTTCCACATATATGTTAAAAGCGAGTGGACAGGAAGGATGGAGAGGAAAACAGCAAAAACTGAATTGAAGGTCTGTGGATGGTCTGTGAATCTCTTAAAAAAAAAAAAATCACGAAGGAAAAAACATAGTCTATACTGTACACGAGAGATGGATAATAATGTGAGTAATAAGTGAAGTTACGTAGGAGAAACAATACAAATTTTTACGTAAAAAAAGAAAAAAACAGGAAGGCGTAAAGAGACTTAGAAGGATGGTTGGCGAGGAAGGTGGAGGAAAAACGGAAGCTAAGGAAGTGTAAAGCAATCCATAGATTCCTGCCCTGCGTAAAAAAGAAAAAAAAAAGGGAAATAGAAAGAAAAGAAAAAGATACCTGGATAGGAAAGCTGGCAAAGGGGGTGGAGCAAAAAGTCAAGTGAAGAAGGGAGAAAACAATTTGTAAATTCCTCCTTCGATTAAAATAAAAAAGGAAAAGAGAGAATATATGACAGCAGGGCAGGAAGAATGGAGGATGATGGAGCTAGAAAGGAAAAAAATGGTGAAAAATTATCCTTAAATTTCTCCTCTGCGTAAATAAAAAGACTTAAGGGACAGATTACACGAAAAAGAAAGAAAATCCAAAACAGACAGGGTGGGGAGGAGGGTGGAGGAAAAAATAGAAGGACGGAATAAACAAGAAAGAAAACAGAAAACAAAAAATCCAAGACAGATGGAGTGGCGAGGAGGGTGGAGCCAAAAGGGAAGCGAACCTCATACCGGACACAATAGCGGGTTCGGGAAGGCGTGTCACTCCCAGATATGAAGATTCCAAGTCTTTAAAAAAAACATTCAAAGCCTTTTCTTTTTTTCCTGGTGTGTGTGTGTGTGTGTGTGTGTGTGTGTGTGTGTGTGTGTGTGTCTCAGAGTTCCTGTAAGCTTGTATGTAACGTCTTTTCCCGAGTGAATAGAGTACATTTGAGAGAGAGAGAGAGAGAGAGAGACGGGGATGGGGACAAAAATATCAGTCCCTTCATACCCACGACGCGCATTTTCATTTCGCTTTGGCTTCTTCCAGACGATTTTTTTCAGCTTATTAGAGAGCTCTTGTAATGAAAAGGTTACTGAAGGCTGTATCTAACCAATCCAGTTCACAGTAATCTCTCGTGAGGTCAGGAAAACAGTCTGAGGGCCACAAGGATGAAGTGAGGAATGCGTCATCGTGCTGAAAAGGTTAATATGAATCCTAACCACGCCCAAGGATCTGAGGAAGGAATGAAATACCTCAGAATACTAGACGGATGAGGTTCATTTTGATATTTGGCTTCTGATATGTAACTTTCTCATATTTATTTCAGAAACTCAATGCTGCTCTGCAACAAGTAAGAAATAAAGCTACTTCCTCCTTCATCATTATTATTATTATTATTATTATTAGTCCCCGTCCTGGAGGGGCTCGGGGACGGGTATTGTTTTCACTCGGTTTGTCTGACTGTCTGTCTGTCTGTCAGACTGTCTGTCTGTCTGTCAGACTGTCTGTCTGTCTGTCTGTCTATCTGTTAACAACGCGAAAACTACTGGTGCAATTTTGACTGAAATTACAGGGATGATGGGCTATGACCTTCTGATCGCCTGATTAAATTTTGAGCCATATTGGGCCAAGGCCCACAGGCTGTAGGCCCAAAAAATGTAAAAAAAAAAAAAAAATGTAAGCAAAAATCGTGTTTTCGCTATAACTCCTTTCAAATTCGTTATATTGACATGCAACCAAAACCTAAAGGAGCATCTTTCAAATCTGCATCCTATAACATGCCTCATTACATCAGGCGGGTCACCCCAAGTTAGAGGTAGGGGGGTCAGTGTCAGGTGGGTCGGGCCTAAAATTTCAAATGGGCATAAAATCGTCAGTTTTCACCCGATTTACTCCAAATTTGATACGTGACATCTTTAATTAGATATCCTGTTGTGTTTATACGTTAGCACTAAAATGACTGCCGGGGACGGGTTTGCTGTGCCTTTGCACCGCTTCTTATTATTTTTGTTGCCTAGATGGAGACTAGACCTGCGTTGGAATTTTTCATTTAATTTTGCTTTCAATAACAGTCTTACATGCAGTTCAGAAACTCAGTTGGCTGCAGTGTCCCAGGAAGGAAACACACTCTCTATGTATTTTATTTATTTATTTACGTATTTGTTTATTTATTTTGCTGGGCCATAAGGCAGTAGAATGGAAAACCGTCTGTTTGGGGTTCATGATTATTTTGCCCTTGAACTGAAGCTTACTGACACTGCTAAACCCCCAAAAGGAAACATTGACTTTTTTTTTCTCTCTCTCTCTCTCTTTTTTCTTTTTCAGTTTTTGCCGGATATAAAGTCTAAAAATGGATAACTATCTGCGTGGGGTTTCTGATAATTTTTGCTTTTGGCTCGAAGCTCATTTCAGAAACTCATAGCGCTATTGCATCCCAAGACGTAAACTCACTTTTTGCATAGGTAAGATGCTCAAAAATTCCCAGGTGACAGATTGGGGTTCATGAAATATTAAACCCCCTGTGTTTTATTTTTCCCCCTTTTGATATCACGATTCCTGTTTATGATAATTTTTTACCCTCATATTTTTTTCTCTTGGTATCACACTTCCAGAGTATGATAATTATTCCACGATATTTTTTCCCTCGATATCACACTTCCAGTTTATAGTAATTTTTTTCCCTCGATGATGATTTTTTTTTTCTCCTTGATGTTTTTTTCCTCTTAATATTACGCTTCCAGTTTATGATAATTTTTTCCCCTTGAAATTTTTTTCCTTTTGATATCACATTTCCAGTTTACGATATTATTTTCCTCTTCATATTTTCTCTTCCCCTTCATAATTTTTTTCCATTTGATATCACGCTTTCTCACACTGACTTAAAAAACTCAGTTACTCCACAGCAGTCATAAGGAGCCAAACTGAAGACAAGACAGTGCATTATAATTTGTTTTGGAATTCATGATAATAGTTTTCTCGATAATAGTTTTCTCACGTCAACTTCTGAAACTCAATTACGCCACTACGAGAAGGACTCTCTCTCTCTCTCTCTCTCTCTCTCTCTCTCTCTCACACACACACACACACACACACACACACACACACACACACACACACACACACACACACACACACACACACACACACACACACTATTTTTAACGCCTTCACAATACGTTCAGTCTCTCCTAAACCCAATGTTTTTCTGATATTTTACAGGAATTAATGCGAAATATGACTCTCCCCCCAAATGCACTTCCGATTCTGAACCTTAATTACGTAAGGCTCGTAAGGAAACGCCATATTTGCCCACGTGAAAGACACGAGACTCGGGGGCGTGAGGAATATGAAGGTCTTTAGTTTTGATATTACGCTTACGTGCAGTCACTTCAGAAACGAAAATACGCAAGAACACCCTCCCCCCCGCTCAAAAAGGAAGAAAAGGCTATATATGTTTTTTCGTGCACGGATGAAGACACGAGATTGCAAGACTGAGGACGTGAGGATTACGATATTTTTTCTCTATTGATTATACGCCAGAAACTCAACTACTCCTCGAAAAAGAAATATATATTTTTTTCTCAGATGGAAGACACGAGACTGCAAGACTGAGTAAGATTTGTGATGCTTTTTGTTTTTGATATTACGTTTACTCATAGCCAGTTCGGAAATTCCTGTACGCAGCTACTCTCGAAGAAGGATCTCCATTTTTTTTTTCCTTGCCAAATAGAAGGCACAAGAAAGCAAAAAGCTGGTGCATTACCTTTATGGTACTTCTTTCCTTTTTATATATGCTCATGCTCACATCCACTTTAGAAACTCCATTACGCTACTGTGCCACAAGAAAGGATCTCTCTCTCTCTCTCTCTCTCTCTCTCTCTCTCTCCGGGATCACAGATACAATAGTGCAAAAATTTCGTGCATAAACTTTACATATTTTTCTTCTGATATTACGCTGCCTCGCTTCCACTTCAGAAAGTTGATTACGCTACTACGCCCAAAGAAAGAGCTTAACTTTCTCTTTTCTTTCTTTTTTTTTTTTTTACAAGAGCTAAGCGCGCAATGCTGACTGCGTAGCATTCAGGAGAATTATTTTTATATATATATATTTTTTTTATCGTAAAGTTTGTCCAGAATCTCTATTACCCCACTGCAGATCTCAGACGGAAGCTCATCTCACTTTTATATATTAGGTCCTGGAGAGTACAGTTTATGGCTGTTTTTTATTTTTCATTTTTATTTTACTACCCAAATGTCTCATGAAGGTAACCCCGCGTCCATTTTAGAAGTTTGTTATGTTGTTACGTTAGTTTTTCCGCATCGTGTTCAAAAATGAATTACGGCAATAGCAGAACGTCATACCCTACCCCTTCGTTGGATTGGATGGACGAGCTGCTAGTGCTTGAGGGGTAACTGTGGAGATGATGATGATGATTACTGTTATATTCTTGTTATTATTATATTTTATTATTATGAGTAGTAGCAGTTGTAGTAGTAGTTAGTAGTAGTAATAATAATAATAAATGATAATAATAATAATAATAATAATAATAATAATAATAATAGCAATAATGATGATGATGATAATAGTAGTATCATCTTCATCATCGTCGTCGTCGTTATTATTCTTGCATTTTATAAAATTCACATACAGTCCAGACAGTGACGCAATGCCGACTGCTCAGAGGACTCCCCTTCCCCAGCTTCTTTTGGCCTCAATGAAAGCGCCTGGAGTGCTTCAGGAGGATAGACCCTGATTACTTTCCCACTGGGGGCCCGACCAGCCAGGAATCCAACCCACACACATGCCTTCAATCGCTGCCCGGCACTCGCTTCATCCGGCCACTGTCGCTAATGAGAACCCTTTGTCAACATCCCGGCCATTGTCTCCGCAGGGGCCGTTTGCAGCTGGAGGGACTTTTTGAGGGCAGCAGCGAGCGCGACAGTCTAGGAGAGGCGGGTTTGATTGGAAGCATTCTTTCCTCCTGAAGAGTAATTAATCCAGATAATTTCCCTTTGATGATACTAGACACATCCGCTCACACTGTAGGAAATGAGTATCGCTAAAGGCAATTAATTAAACGGTTAGTGTTGTCATTTGCATAAATTTTATGGATTCAGGGAGTCAGGAGTTTACCGAGGCGTCGGGATATATCTTTTCCACCATCTTGTCAACATCTCCGCTATTGTCTTCGCATGGACGAGAAAAAAAAAAAATTGTCGCTGTGTGATGGACTATGAGAGCAGTAGTGTCTAGAAGCTGCGAGTTTGATTAGGCCTATACCTGCTCATTTTTTTTTTTTCTGAAAGTAATGTACCTTCCTAATAAGAAGCTCAGCTCGTACCAGAGGAACGGAAGATCATTAATGTAAAAGGAATATTGCAGTGGAAACTGAATCTCTTGATGTTACTGGAAGCCCTAAGTCCTGGTGAACGTACTGAATCAGTCTGCTGAGTCTGCTTAGGATATCTATAGTGCATGCATAGCGCTGACAATTATACAGTATCTTGTCTGCCGTCGTCCTGTTTTATTCAGGAAAAGTGGGCTCTCTCATACGGTCAGCGCCTTTCGTGAATAATGAATATTTTATAGATTTATTGAGTAACACGAGTTCTTATCTAGCAGAGTGTTATTTAGCTGAGTTATTTGCTGAGATGTAGTTAGCTATGTTAGTTGACTGAGTGTTATTTAGCTGAGTGTTGAAATATTTTCTGCTTTCAGTATACATCAAGTCCAGTATTTTTCGGTAAAAGTAGGATATTAGTGCAGTAAACGCAGCCACAGCCTTGGGGTTGGCTGGGAACGGCAATAAATCTCACCATATTGGCTTTAAGAGCAGCTTCGGATCCGCCCAAACAAGACCTGGGCTCACTGACGAGGCCCGCCAGGTGTCGGTGCAGGTGACGCGTGCTGCCCTGATTGGCTATTGTCCTTGCCAGATTCTTTGATTCACAACTACAGAACAGGACAGATTTACATACCGATATTGTATTCAGGCTAACGCTAGGAAATTATGTTCTCCGGGAGGAATACCAGCAATAAAGCGAGTAGGCTATACGGTAGGCTATACGGTTTTCCTGAGAATTAAAAGAGTTAAGTTTAGGCGATTTTGTTTGGCAGCCACAGATCTTTAGAGTCGAAGAATTAATCCTTTCAGTACGGTGGGCTCTTTATTCTTGCTGTCTTCAGATTCATTATTTAGCTCAGGAAAGACCTTGAGTAGAAATACGAGAGAGAGAGAGAGAGAGAGAGAGAGAGAGAGACACGTCAACATAAGGAAGAGGTTACTTGACAGAGAGAAACCCTAACAGTTAAGGAGCTCTCAATACACCCATTCCTTTACGTATTGTTTTGTGTGTGTGTGTGTGTGTGTGTGTGTGTGTGTGTGTGTGTGTGTGTGTGTGTGTGTGTGTGGAGCCGCCTTACATTATTAGTTACCGCGTTTAATGAGCTCGTTAATTAAGTTTGGTGCGTGTTTACGTTTCTTTCTTCCAGCTTTATCGAAGTTTGTGTCTGCTTGTTTTTCCCCCCCGTTTTTGTTTCGTGTCACCGAGACTAGTTTATGTGCCTTTGCGTCTCTATCTCGCGGTGTTGTTGGAGTTTGTGTCTGTTAAATTTCGTTCTTCCGGCGTAATGAGTGTGTGTGTGTGTGTGTGTGTGTGTGTGTGTGTGTGTGTGTGTGTGTGTGTGTGTGACGTCCCTTTCCGTTGACATATTGATCGGAGGTTTCTGTGTGTGATTGTCTCTTATGAATTGACTAGAGTCTGCATGTTTACATATCTCTCTACTTCCCATGTAGCTATGCCCTTCTTGCAAAAAGAAATCTTAGTTACGAGAGGGAAATTATCGTAAGTTATTTTCCTGGCCCCGTAATCAGGCCAGGCAGTAACTCCACACAAGGGCCCAGAATCACAAACAATCTTACGATATATTCCCCATCGTAATTAATATGACCTTTTAATGCAGGAAGGACAAGGAAGGGAGAGGGCAGAATCTTCCCACGCCTCGCTTTCTTCTTGCATTTTCTTAGTTCCGAGAGGCAAACCATCGTAAGTTGTTTTATTAGGCCAAGCACCGTAACGAGGCCAAGTTGTAACTCTACCCCAGTGCTCGATATCACAAACAAACAGGGATGTGTTTTTGTGGGAAGGTCAGAGGGAGGAATGCGCAGACTCTTCGCGTGTTTGTTTGGAAAAGGAATCTTAGTTATGAGAGCAAAATTATAATAAATTACTCTGTAGCCAGGCCACGGTATCTATTCTGTTTTTACTGGGAATACTGTTAGCTACTCCGGATTTATTTCAGCAGTTCAGTACGATGTTTATTTATATATTTATTTATTTATTTTTATTTTTTGCTACCAGACGACACTGTTCAGCATGAGAGAGACTTTTATAAATAGGTGGGTTGGGGATGGTTTTCGTTATCCATTTAGTTATAAGTGATCTTCCCGAAGCTGGGTACAACGTCTTGCGAGAAAGAAGGGACATCGTTAAGAAAGGACATCGTGAAGAAAAGACAGCATTAAGAAAGGACACCATTAAGAAAGGACAGCATTAAGAAAGGACACCATTAAGAAAGGACAGCATCAAGAAAGGACAGCATTAAGAAAGGACAGCATCAAGAAAGGACATCATTAAGAAAGGACAGCATTAAGAAAGGACAGCATCAAGAAAGGACAGCATTAAGAAAGGACAGCATTAAGAAAGGACAGCATCAAGAAAGGACAGCATCAAGAAAGGACAGCATTAAGAAAGGACATCATTAAGGCGAAGGGGTTGATTTGAGAACCTGGACTCGTGTTCTTGGCAGCTAAGGAAGCACCCTCTCACCTCTTCCTTACCGATTTATTTTTGGATTCGGCCGGCCAATATCGTTTTGTATGTTGCTTATGCAGGGCATGGTGATGTCAGAATGATTAAAAAAACACAAGTTAGGACGGCAAGGCGCAATAAACAAAATAAATCGCTTAGGAAGAGGTGTTGGGGAGCTTTCTTAACGACGAGAACACGGGCCCTCGTCGTTGGTCGTGTAGCAGTGAGGAGATAAAGTTTTGTTTTTGTGTTTGCCTTTTTTTTTTTTTTAATTCCACCAAATTAACCCGGACGCAAACCCTTTCACAGACATTCTAATCACGAGAGGAAACCGGATTTATGTGAAGCAGATTTATTTCTTTAGGTATTTCATTGTGTTTAATAATAAATCTATGGACACAACCTCTTGATTACGAGAAACCTCCCTTGAGCTGAATAAAATCGTCTGAATATAGCAAGAATTTAAGAAAGATGTCGATTTATATAGTACAGTATTTTATGTGCGATCATCATACATTCGTCACAGAGAAAAAGATAAGAGTATTTCCTAGTATTTTCGTGCTGGAGTAACATACCAACATTCCTGCGCCACCACTGGGCTATTACACCACAGCCTTGAGCACAGGACGATTATAACAGTGCCCAGGAACGCTGCTGTTCCCCTTAAGCACATCAAAGGCACTGCATGTGTTAATGCTTGGTGTCTGCTGCCTCGGTCTGCTCTGTGTGTTGTGATGCCAGCCTTGTCCTTTCCGTCTGTGTTTCTCTCTCTCTCTCTCTCTCTCTCTCTCTCTCCTTTCTATCTCCCATCTTCCCATCTCCACACTCAAGTTATTATCCCGTATCCCCATTTTCAGTTTTATTGTCATGTTTCATTTCTCCATTTTTGGGTTTATCGTCCCACTCTCTTTCCCTGCATCGCCCGTTTCTCTCCTCCTCATTTATTATTCCATTTCCTTTCCCTTTTCCACATTTATCATACTTTTTCCCTACTGTTCTCTTCCTGTGCCCCTGTTTCTCCTCCCGTATACCACATTTATCGTGTAGTTAACTTTCCTCTTTCCATATTCATTGTTTATTGCCATGCTTTTCTCTTTCTGTGTCACTCATTTCTCCACCCCTACTGCATATATATCATCCAGTTTCCCTTCCTAATTCTACATTTACCACCCCATTCCTCTTCCCGTTTCCTCATTATAGTCTCATATTTCATCTACTCTCTCTTCCTGTATCACCTGTTTCTTTTCTCCTCTTTCACATACATCTCCTCATTTCCTTTCCACTCTCTCCCTTTGTTGTCCGCGTCTCTTCCCCGCCTCCTCCCCAGTCCTACCCAAGCGACCAGCCTCTCAAGGTATCTGGATTATTCATTTTTGAGACTTCAGAGAGCGATGAGGAAGCTTTGGTATTATGGAAAGGATGGGTTAATAATAGAATGAGACTGTCAGGATTGGAAAACCAAGTGGTGGAAATAAATAGAAAATGAGAAATATCACTGAATACTCGATACAGCAGAGGAGGAGGAGCAGGAGGATCACGAGGAGGAGGATAGACAAAGATTAGTAGAAGAAGAAGTACGAAAAGGTGTATGGCAGAATATCGCGGCCACCTCTCCTCAGACTTCTCATAACGCGAATAAATATTTGCCGGAAAAAGAAGGCAGTTTTGATTTACACCAGTCGACTGCACGAGGGTCAGTTAGGCAGACCCGCAGTAATCATTTTGCGTCTAAATCCCAAGCTGTACTGATGGGAAACGTCGCGGTAAATATGGATAGGGAAAGTGGATCCTGCTAATATCGTGGGTACCCGGCAGTATACGCACTATCTTGTTCGCACAGGGATAAATAGTAGTGCTAGTCGTAATAGTGGTAGTAGCAGTAGTACTATTAGTAGCCCAAAGTCAGTCAAAATGTGGATCCGTTGGACTGTAGGTTAAAATTGCCCTTCTGCGTCCCATCATCGTCCTTTCGGGGGGATATGAAGTACGTTTGTGCATCCAGGCAGATCCTCCATCCGGGGCATCAGTGCAGCCATGGGAAGGCGTCTGTTTCTCTTTACCATCACCGGGATAAAGAGCTCAGTCTGCCCGGCCAGTGGGGGTTTCTCACGCGGATAAGGTGTAAGTCCGTGTGAAGTGTTGTTGTGCGGGGCTTCCTGTCTAGGCTGGCTGAGGGGTCTGGATGGAATGACGCTCTTGCACCATTTACACTCTTGAAGCCGCGCGTCGGTCTCATGGGGATATTAAGTTGTTTGAAATGCATCCTTCTTAGAATAACGGGAGTTGAAGGACGAGCAACAGTGACGGTTGTACATCATTATATACTTTGAAGACACGGGTAAGTCACATGGGGGAGCTTAAGTTTTTCAGATGCGTATCCTCATAATTGCGTGACTAAAGGACGGGGAGGAAGGACGTCCTTGCAACATTAATACACATTTGTTGCATGGCGGAGCTGAAATTGCTTGAAATGCGTCTTCTCATAATTGCTAGGCTGAAGGACGGACTGAAATGAAGCTTCTGCACCAATTATATTTTCCACTAAAGCCGTGCGTCAGCCACACTCGGAAACTTAACCTGTTCATTTCGGTCAAGTATTGCTTTTTCGTACATTTATACCTCCAGACGATTTTATTGAGCTTAGAAGAGATTTTCGAACTGAAGGGGTTAGATACAGCTTTCATTAGCCCGCTGAACATGATTTTTTTTTTTTTCGAATAAAATCGTCGGAGGTAGCAAGAATAAGAAAATACGGTGTGTGATTCAGGAGGCTTAATTATTTCAAAAGCTCATCTTTATGTATGTGTGTGTTGAGTTTCGAGGATATGCTGCTCAGTAATTGGGGTCTTGGCCTTGTGCACTCCAGTTTGATAATGAAATGTAAATAACACCACGAGAGAGGCTGGGTTGGGGGATATGTTTACGCATCTGCTTGGGTGGATCCGAAAGTTTGTGTGTCTAGTCTTGGTGGATTTACGTCAGCGATATCGAGTGACTGGCAGGGATTTTGATACTTTACTTGTTCGCGGGTGTGAACAGGGAAGACTTAGTGGAAGCAGACGTGGGTGTTGGTGTTGTGTTATTATTCTCGTTACAGACAGACTATTCACTTCAACTTAGGTGAGATCGCGTCAAGTGAAAGGGTTGATGGATGACTTAACTTGCCTCACCAGTTCGAAAAGTCTCCTCGAAGCCGAATAATAATCTTACTGAGAGAGCTGAAGTAAATGTAAAATACTTCATCCCATTGAAAGGTTAAGGAACTAAACTCCGGTGTTCCTCGAGGCGTAGAGTCTGCGTTTGGACACGAGGCGTCGGGTGAATGTGGTCGTTGATCCATATTTCAATTGCTTTTCTTCTATAATATGTGCTTTCAAACTTATTCAAGAGCTCGAGTTTGCAGGTGTGTGTGTGTGTGTGGGGGGGGCTGGGAGTTTATGTGTGTGTGTGTGTGTGTGTGTGTGTGTGTGTGTGTGTGTGTGTGTGTCTAATATGGTAATGGGTAGTGTGGTGCGGGAGATTGTGGGTGAGTGTGTGTGTGGGGGTGGGGGTGTACGTGATGGGTTTGCAAAGATGGTGTTGTGGTCGATGTGGCTGTGACGTAGGAGGGGGAGGGAGGGGGTAGTATAAGAGGTCGCCATGGTAGAAGTGGTGAGGGAAGCACTTTACCTGAAGTGTGGCTGGTTTTGTGCAAGGATTCGTGATTCACAATAGGATCAAACGTAGGTGACTGAATGCATCGACGTGTAAGGCGTTCATCTGTCTATATGTCTATCCATATATCAGTCTATATCTGTCTGTCTGTATGTCTATCTGTCTATCTGTCTGTCAATATAAAATGTGTTGTTTTGTAGGTTTCAGTATGTATGCGTGATGTCATTTGCTTGTGTGTGTGTGTGTGTGTGTGTGTGTATGATTTACGTTCAAGTGTGCTTGTAATTTGATATTATGTGTGTGATATGACGTTTTTGTGTGTCCATGCAGATACCTCGTTTCCCTTCACTGACCAAACATCGCTGAATGATAAATCGCAGGCTTCTCACTCCACCGGCCCCAGGCATGAATAAATTATAGTTATTCAGAACCGTTAAATCTTTAATAATGCTAATGGCACGGAAAATGAATCGAGTAATAATTTGGCGTCAGTGTTATGGCCTGACGTGGAAAATGGCGTCCGGGTCCATTTTCTGTGAGGTATGTGGAGGGGGGATAATTATATAATATTTTAGCTCTGTTTTGTATCGAATAAACGGCTTACCTGTCGCTGGTGTTCATTGGTGTATTATTCATGCAAACTATAGACGATTTTTACTAGCTGAATGAAGTCCTAGCTATCAGAAGGCTAAAATGAATTTCTTGTATCCCTTTTGCGTCCATGGAGGAATTTATGTGCTATATTTAGGTTACCACACGACGGTTTTCTTCGTATGTGAGAAAGCCCGTCAGTCAGAGGGTTGATAATTGTTTGCTTCCCCATTTCACACACTTTTCCGCGTGTTTCCTTAAAGACGATTAACTTTATATTTGAGGTATGTTAGTTTATGTTAGTTTCTTACTATGCCTCACCCCACTAATGATGGAGGAGGTATTAAGTGATTGGTTTTCTCGTCCTTGGTTGGGTCCGTTTGTCCGTAACACTTTTTCTCGGCGCGATATCTCCTGAACCCATCGACGGATTCTCTCTCTCTCTCTCTCTCTCACCCCACCCCACATGTACATTCCACTGCTTGTTAAAGTAATTTTTTTTTTCTTGCAGGAATATCGGGAGTCAAAGGAAGATCGACAACACTCCTTTTAGTTCACCTTCCCGTAAGAAACATATCACAGTTGCGACAAGGAATGATCGTAAGTAGCCTACCCGAATTTACTTTTTTTTTTTTTTTTTTTTTTTTTTACGTACAGCATAATCTCGATCACGCTCCTTTTCCCTAGTATACTGCCTTTCCATAACATACTTCCTTCATTCCCCTAGCTTTGTCTCATTCCATAACATACTCTCTTACCGTAATATACCCCCTTCCTATAACATATTTACTTCCCATCTCACACTGCCTGTTCATAACATACTCCGCCCCATAACATGCACCTTTCCCCATGATAAACTTCCCATTACATGCTCCGTCCCATAACATACCGGTACTTCCTCCTCATGACCTTGTGCTCCTCTCCCGTGACCTCAGTAATGCTAGCGGTAGGGGGCGGGCCACTAACGTATTGGTCTTCGATTTGTTCCTTGTAACCAGGAGAAATTAACGCAGAAGAGAGCTGGACCAGACTTGAGATCCCGGGGCGGCTCAAGCAACCTTCCCTGTGTGTAAGTGGATGCTAGGCGATGCGTTTTAGGGTTTTGAGCCACATTCGCAACAGTTCTAAAGTTGAGAGTTATAAGAAATACCTTAAGATTCTTTATGATTGATTAGTAAACTTAGAATAACCTCTGTAGGGTCGTCTTTTTTTTTTTTTTTTTTTTTTAGGCCAAGAGCTCCCAAGGGTCCGACAGTAAACAGCTTTGTAGTTATATTTCATTTTCCTCAGTTTCTTCTTCAGATTTTTATAAGCAGCATCTCAGTAACTTAACTATCAGATTATTATCATGAGCGTTAAACTAGGGTACTGGAAAAATTTAATCTGACTTTTTTTTTTTAATTCTTTTTGAACATTGACGTCTGCGACACTGAATAAACGTTGCCTGATTTTTTTTTTTCCATTGAGCGTCAGACTGTGATGCTGGGGACTCTGTTGTCCTTTTTTTTGTTTTTGTATTTATTTTTTTTTTTACATTTCTGTGCGTTGAATTGTGTGATACTGTTTTTTTTTTTTTTTTTTTTTTTTTTTTTTTTGGGTCAGGCTTTAGAAACAGTGTAGCAAATCAAGTTGTGAAAAGTGATGTAGTTATTCGGAGTGTGCAACGTCCGCAACATCGACAGAACTGAATCAACAAAACTGTCAGAAATGGAATATGGTAGCTGTATCCCTTGCCTTTTCTGTTTGATGTGTGTGTGTGTGTGTGTGTGTGTGTGTGTGTGTGTGTGTGTGTGTGTGTGTGTGTGTGTGTGTGTGTGTGCCATTAACCATCAGTGCTGCAGGGGTCGGAGAGGATGCAGGCCGCTGTAGTAAGTGCAGTTTGCTTCACATTCCCCTGCACCCCTACTCCCTCCCTACCTCCCTCCCCTTGCTTCCTTCCTCCCTCCCCTTGCTTCCTCCCTCCCTCTCACCCTCCCTCCCTCCCTCGCTCGCCCGCTCCCTCAGGCATAACTAAAATGGCACCGTTATGGCAATTCAGTTTAGGAATTTTACATGCGGCCCTGTTAGTCAGTCACTCATTCATGTTTTTCGGACACAGGGTGCTTCATTCCCGTATACTTTAGCGACCCTTCCTATTCCGGCCTTGATGGTCCCGCATCTTTCTACGATTTTTGTACTTGTTTATATCGTAGTTATATATATTCAGTTTTTATTGTCATACACTGTCCAAGCCTTACTATGACCCAGACTGACCTACCTTAACCTAACCTGGCCATCTTCTACCCTTCCCTTCCCAAGTTTAAACTATTCTAGCCTTAATAACGTTCTGCTCAATCCTTCCCTCCCCTTCCCTACCCTAACTTAACCAAATCTGCCTATCTCTACCTTAACCTGACCTATTTAACCTAGCCTAACCTCACGTAACGTCATCTGACCCAACCCAACCTATCCTACCTTAACCTGACCCATACCTACCTAACCTCAGAAATCCTTACCTACCTAACCTAATTAACATCACCTAATCTAATCTAACCTAACCTCACATAACCTAACCCAGCCCAGCCTTACCTCACATAACCTAACCCAGCTCAGCCTAACATAGCAGTAGTACCGGTAGCCTAAGTGCAGTTGGTTCACATTCCCTTGCATCATCCACGACTTGCTCGCTCTCTCGCCCATAAATGTTCCGGCACAGTTTGGTCTATTTACGTAAACTATTTTTTAACGTCTCATTTTTTTTTCCATGTTCGCGGCTTTTATTTTATTTTTTATCGTTACTTACTCCTTTTTTTGTTACGTCCCCTTTTTCATGGTTACTTTTTTTTTTTTTTTAATCATCGGAGCTCTGGCACAACTGGGAATTACTTTTGCTTTTTTTTTTTTTTTTTTTATATATATATAGTTTTCTTGCCCTTTCAGCATTTACTCTTTATGTATTTATTGAATGTAGTACAGCTCGATCCATCCCGACTCTATGTAACTTTTGTCTTTTGAGCTTTTATTGTGTAGTCTCTTATTGTTTTTCGCGTTTTCTAAGACCATCAGACTAACCATAACCCCGTAGGCTGTAAAGAAAGTCAATTGTAATCTTAGTTTTGTCTTTGATCCAGCAGAGACTGTGACAAGTATGGAGAAAAAAAAAACAACGATTAAGCATTACCACACCTGATGATTTTTGGCGAGAATTTGTTTAAGTTTTATCCTTTTCATCGTTATTCCTGTTATTTAATTTGTTTTTCCATCCTCTGTTCATCTTCTTCGGAAAAAAAGCGTAGTTGAACATATACTCGGAGATTTTTCAGGCAACCCATGGGAATATATTTTTTTCAGATAAGAGGATGCCAAAATAAGTGTAATTCTAAAATGATTCCCTTTTTTCAATATTGCAGATCAAGACTGACACGTGGCAAGAGGGGATGGGTATACTTTTTAGCATAATCATCCAAACCCGATCACAAGCAAGCCCTTGAGTATAATCTTATCTCGGGTAGAAAGGACACGTGTTGGCAGTAAGATGTTTACCCTTGAGATTATGCAAAATGTATAGTGGGAACGTAAACTTTATATACAAAGCTTATGAAAACGTTAAGTGAGAACGTTTATATACAAAGCTTATGAAAACGTTAAGTGGGAACGTTTATATACAAAGCTTATGAAAACGTTAAGTGAGAACGTTTATATACAAAGCTTATGAAAACGTTAAGTGGGAACGTTTATATACAAAGCTTATGAAAACGTTTAGATACAGCGTTTATGAAGACGTTTACATACGAAGCTTTGGTGGGATTATACAAAATTCATGAAAACGTTTACACAAAAAATATCTGAGAACGTTTACACACAACGCTTTGGTGGGTATAAAAGGCAGTTCTCGTGAAACTCTTTGTGTTGTATATTTAGGAGTAAGGTCAGGAGGGGCAGAGGCGGCGGCTTGGAAATTCTCGGCAGCGTCGTGTATCATATTTTGTTGTGCATCATCCCAACATTTTTCAGTAACAAAGTTTGAGCGCCAAATAGCAGAGTGTCCCCAAGGCTTCAGCTAGAGCGAAGGCCTGTATTCTTAAACTCCCTTATGCTAAAGTTGTGTATTAAGATTGTTTTTGCATACGCTAGTCTTAAGCAGGTACCAAACGCCTCACCAAAAAGAAGAAAAAAGAAATACGTAAAGAAGGATAACTAAAACACCAAAAAGGAAAGAAAACGTAAAGATAACGAAGCACCTCATAAAAGTAAAGGAAAAAGAAATACACAGATAATGATGAAGTAAAGCTCACATTAACTTCAGTAACTACCAGTAACAAATTACTCTTGTCATTAAATGTTACGGAGACTCGTTTATCGTAAAAATTAAGTGGAATTACATATCTGACTCTTAAAAGCCACCTCCCTGTCAACACTTTACCTTTCCCTTCTCGACACACCTTCACTACCACCTCCTCCACGTTTTTATATTTTTGCATTTATTATGGTAATCAGCTTTGGTTGCGGGGTAATCATTTTTAGTCTGCACTGAGGCAAAAATTTTCATAATAAGAATTTTTAGCCCTTGGACCTTATTTATTTCCCTTATTTCGCAAGCTAACACAGACTACATTGCTCAATTTAGGAGACCTCTTCGTAGTATAGGGGTTACTAAAAGATATATATATTTTCCGGCTAGTTTTCGAGTAGTTTCTAAATGTGAGAATAAAATCGCCTGGAGACAGCAAAAATAAATTTGAAGAGACGTGGCTGCAGTGAAGGGGCAGTGTGAATGCTGTCCGAAGTTGTGGTATTCATCGGCTTACAACAGAGTGCGGAACTGGAAGGGGAAATGAAAGGAGTGAAACAGTGAAGCACAAAGATAGAATATGAAATGGGAGAACAGAGGCTCACAGGAAACTCAAAGGCAGAGGACCACCAAGCTTTCGTTTGTATTTTGCGACATCTTCAGGTTGAACTTGAAGATGTCTTGAGGTACAGACGAAAGCTTGGTGCTCCTCTGTCTTTTATTTTCCTGTGAGTTTATATATATATATATATATATATATATATATATATATATATATATATATATATATATATATATATTTTTAGGAGCCCCAATTAAAGCACAGCCAGACAGCTATACCAGTGTGAGTGAATTTTGAGTGAGGGCTTTTGTGGAAATATGGGAAAGTAAGAGAGAGTATGGCATTCCCTTGTGTGTTGCTCTCTCTCTCTCTCTCTCTCTCTCTCTCATTAAGGTAGACAATTAGCTTTTGCAAATCTCAATTTTCCCCCTAAAAGAAGACCCTCAGCATCCGAATTACATCGCTGTCCTCAATTATACAGCTAAGAGAGAGAAAGAGAGAGAGTGGACAAACGTGTGGTTAACCAAGGAATTCATTACGCTTTGGTAGGACACTGGGACACTTTTTTTTCTCTATTTTTTCTCTCATTTTTTTTTTCTTAACCTCACACGCCCTCAGGTATTATAATTAGTCTAGTATGAAATTAGATTGCTATGTCGAGAGAAATTCTAACTTTGAGTGTCTTAAAGTTTTACAAAAGAACAGCGAAATAGATTACCGTGGTGCATGCCTAGTGTTTCTCTCTCTCTCTCTCTCTCTCTCTCTCAACGCTAACTGATGCATCCTAAACTAAAAAAAACTTAGTCGCTATTTGTTTTTTTTGTTTTCTTAATGCGGTAAAAAAGTGTCTGAATTTTTGTTGGTTTCGGTCATTCTTTATTATTTTTTTTTTTTTTAAGGAGAACGCGAATTAAAATGGCACACACACACACACACACACACACACACACACACACACACACACACACACACACACACACACACACACACACACACACACACACACACACACAATTCCGCAACGTTTGTTCTCTCATCCCACCATCGCACCACACACCTCCAAATTTTCCACTCCATTCCCCTCTGTGCTCTCCATTGTCCTCCCTCCTCTGTCTCCTCCCCCATTCCATTTTCTTTCCATCCATATACCTCTTCACTTTCCATTTTGGGGGAGTCTGGTTTATTTTCACTTTTTTTTTTTTAATTTATTTTTTCATATTTGGGGTTTCTCTTTGATTACAGTTTTCTCCCCCCCTTTTTTTTTTAATCTTTTAATTTTTTTTTTTTTTTTTAATTCATTGATTAATATGGTTTTAATAGCTAGTCTGTGTGTGTGTGTGTTAAGGGGAATCATTGATAATTTTACTTTTTCTGTTTTTTAAATGTTTCATTGCTTTGGCCATAATTTGCTGATGAATGTTGATTTTTTTTTTTCTGTTTACGAAGTTATGTTTTTTTACTTTAATTTTTGAATACTTTTTCTATCAATGTATTGTCCTTTAAAATTTTCCTTTATTTCGGATATTTTACCGAGAAACATAACATTTGTGTACATTACTTATTTTTAGAGATTTTTCTTTAGATAATTATCAGTTAAAAATGAAACTTCTCTTTTTTTCTTTTCTTTTTTTTGTCTCCTTGATGATGGTTTTTCTTTTTGTAATATGCCCATTGGTTTTTGAGATGTGTTGATCAGTTCTATAAAACATTTGCATACATGTGGATAAAAACTTTGGCCACACACTAATGATTCCTATTATTATTCGTCAAAAAGCGAGTGTGTTTGGATTGCCCGTCTCTCTCTCTCTCTCTCTCTCTCTCACCATTAATCTACCTCGTGCCTAAGGAAACTATAATGAGATAATAACTGAAAAGCAGTAAGCAAAAAAAAACAGGAAAAACCAGGAAAATCGAAAAATACGAAAGAAAAAAGAATTGAGACCCTCTCATGATGCCAGTGTCTGAATTAACTGCAAAAAAAAAAGAAAGAACAAAAGAACGAACGGGAGAAACTGATCAGGAAAAACAAAAGACAATAAAATGAATAAAATAAAAGCGAGGAAAAGAAACAAGAAAAAAGAATGAGAACTACCCACTCTCATCCCATGATTCTGATGGCTACGGAAACGAAGAAAAAGGCATCAGTAAATACAATAAAATGGGGAAAAGGAAAGACTGAAAAAAGGAGCTGAAAGAAAGAGAAGAAAGAGAGGAAGAAGCTGGAAGAGAAATTAAGGAACCACTCACTTATTCCTCTTAATTCCAATGGTTAAGAAAAAAAATTAAAAACCGAGTAAGAAAAAGAAAGGAATGAAGACAATGAAAGAAGAACTTAAAAAGAGAAGAGGAAAATAAAAGAGAGCATGAGAGCGTCCTCCTCGCACCCCTGATTCCCTTGCTAATTGGACTCGTCATTTGGACTGCAATTCAGGTGGGATGGCGCCTCTTACCTGTCGTTAATTGCCAGCCAATACAAGTGTAGCCCTTTAATTTAAGTGGCTTACTTTAAATGGAAGACACGCTTTTAAATCCAAACCCACCTTTAAATCGGAACCCACCTTTAAATTCAAACGCATCTTTAAATCGAAACCTACCTTCAAATTCAAACGCACCTTTAAATCCAAACACCTTTTAATCCAGACACCTTTAAATTCAAACGTACCCTTAAATCCAAACGCAGCTTTAAATCCAAATGCCTTGCTTAACCTGTTTTAACCTAACTAAATCAAATAATCTCGTAGCAAACTAAAAATAAACTGAAAAAGCAGATAGACTGAACCCAAACTAAACTAAACTAAAGTAAGGAAAATTTAAGAAAAACGCTACCTAACCTTACTGGCGACTTTCTTGTATTGGGCGAATTGTTCATCGATATTCGTCCGCGTATCTTAGGTCTTGGGCAGTTAAATGAACGGAAATTGTTGACTTGCAGCCATACTGTACACAAACCGAACGATCGTTGACATTTACCGTGCGGATTCACGAAAAATAAATAAAGCATGAGGTGAATGAATAGTTGAATACATACATACATACATACATTTACATATGCATACAAAAGTACTGAATAAATGAGGGACTTCCTGTAACTGCTAAATTTGAGCTGGAGATAAACAGCCACTTTAGCGAGAGGATTTTTTTTTTTTTCCATATTCAGTTTCATTCAGTTTAGGAAACCTCCACGTAGTGAAGGAGTTAGTGAAGGCTATATAAAAAAAATAATAATCCAGTTCGTAAATGTACGTCCACCGGTGAATAGAATCGTCTGGTGTCAGCAATAAATAAATAAGTAGATTAATAAGTGAATAGATAGTGAAGAGGCAAAGAGGAGGAAAAAGAGGCAAATGGAAGTGACGTTGGCTGGCAAGACGAGAAGAGTGTAAGAAATTAAATAGAAATAGAGTGTATTAATTGTATGGTTTTTCTTATGCTCTCTCTCTCTCTCTCTCTCTCTCTCTCTCTCTCTCTCTCTCTCTCTCTCTCTCACACACACACACACACACACACACACACACACACACACACACACACACACACACACACACACACACACACACACACACACACACACACACACAACGTACTGCCAGATACAGGTATGCGCTTAAACAAATTACCACACCCATAAAATCACAAACACAGGCAAAAGCTAACAGTTTCACGCTCACACACGCAAGACAAAGCACGCAAATATGTGTGGCTGGCAAATAAGAGAGAGAGAGAGAGAGATACACACTCATTACGCCCACACAGACACTCATCCTGGACGCAAAATCCAGCAAGAGCGTTTATCACCGCAGCAACTGCTCACATGGGAGAGTCGTGAGGCCTGGTGACATGGCGCACCTCTCTCTCTCTCTCTCTCTCTCTCTCTCTCTCTCTCTCTCTCTCTCTCTCTCTCTCTCTCTCTCTCTCTCATGTTAGTCTCTTGTTACAGCTCAGTTTTCAAGATTCACAGATAGAAATTTTTTTACGCCAAATCAAGTGAACAGGGTATAGACTGCAGCAACAACAAATGCAACACAATTTTCAACACAAGCAGCCTTTCTCATCGTTTCCGTTCTGTTCATCACATCAGCATCCCACAGCCTCCCTCCTGCCCACCCCTTCCATCTCTGTCCTACATCGTCATTCTTACCTGCAACACAACGCAACCACGCACTGCAATACACTCTCTTTCTGTGTGTGTGTGTGTGTGTGTGTGTGTGTGTGTGTGTGTGTGTGTGTGTGTGTACCCCTTCCCCGTGTATGTTTTTACGCGGCTGTGTTCGTATTGTGTGAATGTGTGTGCATGCTTTTCTTGCAGACCGTTGAGCTTGGTTATACTGTATTTGTTTTGCTTGCTTCTGTGTACGTGTGAGTCTTTAAATATTGTGTGTATTATGAATTTGTGTGTGTGTGTGTGTGTGTGTGTGTGTGTGTGTGTGTGTGTGTGTGTTTAAATGTGTATGAGAATGCAAGAGCACGGTTGTGTGTACGTGTGTGTTTGTGCATGTGCGTTTGTTTGTGTTTGTGTGTGCGTGCTCTTGTGTGCGGATAAATACGTGGCCACAGTTTCAGTCTCACCACAGAAAAGGACTCCCTAGACTCCTTGTTTCTTGCCCTGTATGTGTGTGTGTGTGTGTGTGTGTGTGTGTGTGTGTGTGTGTGAGAGAGAGAGAGAGAGAGAGAGAGTTTCATGCATCTCATTATAATACTCAGTTCGTAATTAGTGTTCTTTTTAATCCGTATGTATTTGAAGTGTTTTTTTAGTGTGAGGAATAGTTGGGTTTAAAAGCATGAAAAAATTTACATACACAGGCAGTACGTGTTGTTCCTTCTCTGTGCGGTTTTTGTGTGTGTGTGTCTTTTGTGTTGCTGTGTACACGTGTCTGTTTTTCTGTTCATTGTGTGTATTTCGTGTTTTATGTGTGGATTTTGTTGTTACGTGTGTGTGTTTATGTGTGGATTTTGTTGTTACGTGTGTGTGTTTATGTGTGTGTGTGTGTGTGTGTGTGTGTGTGTGTGTGTGTGTGTGTGTGTGTGTGTGTGTACGCGCGCGCATTTCGCCTCCCATTCTCATCTCACAGTGTCAAAACTCATCAAGTATCCCCATTTTTTATATAATCTCTGTTTCTAACAAATAGTCCACTCCCATTTTTTTTTTTATTCCATACCAGTCTTCATCCCGCAGCCAAAACTGATCTTACTCCGACGGCCCATTTTGTACTCTAACTTTCATTCCATGTTACCATTTTTTTTTTCTCCTGGAATACTCCTAGTCCGTATCTCATACTCCCAGTTTTCATCTGTTTCTTCTAATTTTCAGTACACCCAATACCCATCCAATACACCCAGTCCTCATCCCATCCCAATCCCGCAATCCCAGTTTCCATCCAGGACAGTGAAACACGACCCCCCTCTCACCTGTTTTGTCCCCGATGGTTGAGGTGGTGCTTGTAAATTGTGCACGATCCGATTTCAGAGCACCATCAGAAAAGTGAAATGTTCGGCCGTACCTCAAAATTGCATCGGGGATTAGTGTGTGTGTGTGTGTGTGTGTGTGTGTCATGGTGGAGGGAGTGGGTTTGTGGTGATGTATTGGACGCCCTACCTCGTGGTCGTGGGTTCGATTCCCAACTGTTGCGGGAAATATAAGAGAATTCGTGAAAGCTACTATCCAGTCCAATATTTCTTGTGTGTGTGTGTGTGTGTGTGTGTGTATGTGTGTGTGTGGAGCCTTAAGTCCAGAACATTCAGCAGAAGTAGGTGAACATCGTACGCCTATTGTTGAATTATATTTGAAATTCCTTGTGCTTGGGAGAAAACGGGAAGCAGAACAAGGACAAAATGGAGGAAGAAAGTAGGGGAAAGACAGATTGAGGTAGTTGGAAGGAGACAGAGCTTAACTAAGGCAGAAAAACAAGGTGAAAGGGAATGAGGAGAGTGATGTATCGATGCATGATGGGTCGTTACCGAGGAGGCACAAAAAACGCCAAGAGATCGTTTCGTCAAGGGCTTCTTCCCTCTTAGAATTCGACCTCAAGCAATAGAGAGACTGACAGGTTGCAAAGCATAGATAATAAACCCCAGCGTAAGACGAGATGGATATACGAGCGAGTTGCAGACTCACGCCTGACCTCCTTCTTCACCCTCTTGTGCTCCTCCTCCACGATATTGTTGGCCACATCTCAAGGGCTGGGGGAAGGGGGAGGCTTAATCGCTTCAACCCGCGGACGTTTTCTTTTAATATTTTTCTTACCGTACCCCAAGACTATTAAGTCAGTTAAGGATAAATTTTTGGAATGTGTAGGTGGGTGGGTGGGAGGAGTTACAGCGCTCACTAACTCCCTGTCTATAAAAGGTCTCCGCTGGTATGAATAAAATCGTGTGGAAGTGGCAAGAATAAATTAAGTCACCGGATGGAAGGTCTTAAGCTCCTCACCATGAGACTCCTCCAAGATGAAGTAAATCGTCTTGTGGTATCCATAGTAAAATTCAGAAGCGTTCTTGTTGTAAGGGTCCTCATTCCTGCCAGAAATTGCTAGGCATATGATTTTGTACGGGTGGTATATATCGTACTGCCCTTCGCCTACCAGCTTATATTTTCAAAACACATTGGTTCAGACCTGAAATCTCTCTCCCTTTTGAACTTTAGAAAATGCTGCCAGGCGTCATATACAGAACACCTACCACTAGACAGTAAATTAATAATAATAATAATAATAATAATAATAATGGTGAGAGTTTTAAGTCCTTCCCTAGAGGGTTCCTTAAGCTGAAAGATGTCTGGTGGCAGGAAGAACAAAATAAAACAACACATTCTCACACTGATGGGGTAGTAAGTGGCGCCTCAACAACTCCGTGTGATGTTTGGTGCTGGATTATGCTTCTCTCACCCGCCTCAGCTTCACCCTTGAGCCTGTTGTCTCGTCAGTTAAGAAGGCTCCTTGACACCTCTTCCCTAGCGCTTTATTTTACGATTTGGCTAGTTAGTATAATTTTGTACGTTAATTATGCGGAGTATGCCGATATTGGAAGGATTTATAAAACACAAAATAGGACCTTAGCGTGTCGTAAGCAAAGTAAATCGCTTAGGAAAAGGTGTTAAGGAGAGATTCCGGCCCTTGAAATTTTATCTTCTAATCAACGCCTGGGAGGTCATTTTGGTTCCTAAAATTCGTAGTAAATTTTTGAGGTTATAATGTTTCTTTTAATATTGTGGGTTCTTTTTCATTTTCTCTTTCTTTATTTATTTACTGGAATCTGAATGAAATTATAGTACTTCTTATGTCTTGTAAAGGCTAAAGATTTCTTAAGTAGTCCCATGTCTTAATGTTTAAACAGTATAATTCTCTCTCTCTCTCTGTTACACACACACACACACACACACACACACACACACACACACACACACACACACACACACACACACACACACACACACACACACACACACACACACACACACACACACACACACACACTCAAACTTTTATCCGCGAGAGCGAAATTCAACATTTTGACTCGCAATTAGATAGCATTATAAGCATGCAAATATTTACGAAAGTCGTCATTTTTCCCTTTGATACGAAATGGCGGAATGAAAACAAAATAGCGCTTAATGGTGAAATAAAAGCAAATACAGTAACTTTCAACGGTGTCTGTGTGTTTGAGATAAGTCATGAAATCGGTATGGTATTGCACAGGAGAGAGCAGGTGTATATGTGTGTGTGTGTGTGTGTGAGAGAGAGAGAGAGAGAGAGAGAGAGAGAGAGAGAGAGAGAGGGTGGGGCAGTTTATAATCACATTAAACTTTTAGAGGAGATTAGGCTTATTTGAGATTAGGGATTTTTGTGTGTCTGTTTACTTTCAGCTTGCTCCCTGTCTCCCCTGCCCCTCTCCCTCCCCATTCTCGCGGGTCCCTTCTCCCCTCTCGCCTCTCCTCTCCTCCCCTCTCTACTCTCCTCTCCTCTCCTCCCCTCTGTCCTCTTCTCTCTCCGTCTCGTGCACTCTCTCTTCCCCTCCCCTCGCCACTTCCTCTAAATCTTTAATTCCGTTTCCTCCTCTCTCCAATGCTTTCTCTTTCCCTTCACCCTTTCCTCCCCATTTGTTCTCTCGCATTCTCTGCTCCCTTTCCCCCTCCCCATTCTGTCTCCCTCTCACTTTCCTGTTTGCTTCCTCTTCATTCCATGTCCTTTCTTTCTTGTCTTCGCTCATCCTCTTTTTATTTTTTTTTTTCCCTTCGCCACTTTCAGTTTTCTTCTCCCTATCCCCCTTCACACTCGCTTTTCACCTTGTTCTTCCCTCCTTCTTCCCTCTCCCTATCCTCTTCCTCTTTCCCCTCACATCTTACTCTCTCCCCTCCACTTTTTTTCTTTTTCACTCTCTCTTCCATTTCCCCCTTCCTCACCTCTCATCCTCTTCTGTTTTCTCTTTCCCTTCCCTGTTCTTGATTCCTTCATTTTCTCTCACCTTATTCTTCTATCTCTTTCCTCTTTTCTTTCCTTCATTTTACCCTCACGTCTTTCCTTTTCTCCTTTTCCATCTTTTTTACACACACACACACACACACACACACACACACACACACACACACACACACACACACACACACACACACACACACACACACACACACACACACACACACACACTCTCTCTCTCTCTCTCTCTCTCTCTCTCTCTCTCTCTCCCTCCCTCCCTCCCTCCCTCCCTCCCTCCCTCCCTCCCTCCCTCTCTCTCTCTCTCTCTCTCTCTCTCTCTCTCTCTACCGCAGTCTCATCTCTAGTCTCATGCTTCTTCCCTTCATTGTTTCTCTCCTTCTCTTCTCTTTCAGTCTTTCTCAGTGCTGCTCCTCCTTCCTTCCCTCCTAGTTTTCTGCCTCCAACACCCTTCCACCCTCCTTTTCTCCCTTATTTAATATCGTTTCTCTTTTCCTCTCTCCTTCCTCCACTTCTCCCTGCCTTTCTCCCTTCCTCCCTTTCATCTGCGACCTCCCTCTCACCCACCCTCCTCTCGCTCATTTCATCTCCCTTTTTTTCTTCCTCCTTTGCCCTTTTCCGAGCCTTCCTTCCTGCCCTTTATTCCCTTTCCTTTAAGTTCCCTTTTGTTTTTCCCACTCGCTGCCCTCCTTCCCTCCCTTCCTTCCTTCCTTGTGACCTAAATTCACTTGATTGCTTCATTTTGCTCTCTCTCTCTCTCTCTCTCTCTCTCTCTCTCTCTCTCTCTCTGTTTCCCATTCGCTGCTTCCATTTCCCATCTTCATCCTTCCACCTCTATCTTCCTCCCTCCCTCCCTCTCCTCCCTCCCTCCTACCATCCCTGCTTGCCTTTCCATTCCCTCTCCTTCCCTCCTCCCCTTCCTCCCTGCCCTCTTCTCTTAATCGACCCTCTCTCTCACAGACTCCCTACCTCCCCTTCGCCTTCCATACCCTGCCTTTCAACTTCCTTTCCTCGCTCCCATGCTCCTTCCCTCCCTCTCTTCTTTTCTCATAAATAAATATCCTCCCCTCCCTTCCCTCCCCCTTACTTTTAACTGAGCTTCCTCCCCTCTCCCTCCTCCGATCATATCTACCTCCTTACCTTTTAACTTCCCCTCCTGTCTCTTTTTTCTCCCCAGCACCCTTTTTCACCTCCATACTCTCCTTCCTCCTCCTCTCCCCTGCCCCCTTCACTCCTCTTCTCCCCTCTCCTCCCCTCCCCTCTCTTCTGTCTTCTCTCCCTTCTCCCCTTTTCCTACTTGTGCTTCACCAGTCAGCTGTCATCAACTTCCTAACCCTATTGGCACAGAAAGCAAAGTTAATGAAAGAAAAACATTTGGGAGCCGAATGGTAATTGCCTGCCACAATATTCTGTTGGCCAAGTCCAAGATTTTGGCCATATCCTGGTACACTGAAGGTTTCATGTTGATAGTTCAAACTGTTTATGAGATATATGCTAAAGGCGGGCAGTAAAAATTAGTTTACCTTTGGCTGCTATTTTGATGACCTTGACCTTGACCCCGAGTGCCCATTTTCGAATTCGGCCTAGAATTTGGCCACATCTTGATACCCTGAAGGTTTCATGTTGATAGCTCAAGCCGTTCGTGAGATATAATGGGTACACACACACACACACACACACACACACACACACACACACACACACACACACACACACACACACACACACACACAGGCGGACAAAAACATTATCGCTCCGCCATCTAAAGGCGGGCGATAATAAACACTTAAGTTAGCGTGAAACAAACTAGAATCCCAAATTTGACCAATATTACCCAAGAATTCGTAAACAGTTTAAAGTATTGTACCCTCCTCACAAAATCTGCTTGAGGCAAGTGGTCCTTCTCTCTATTTCCCTGTACGGCTCATTGTCAGAGAGTCTAGAGGAAAGGGAGGGACTTCTGTTTTGTTATCCTCTTCTTAAGCTAAAATCTGCAGCATCTGTAATTAGAGTATATGTCTTTCAATTGTTACTAACGCCAGACCACTTAGAAAGGATCGTAAGATGTATGTGGTCTTTTACTCTGTGTAACTCTCTTCCTCCCTGCTTCTTTATACCTTTCCCTCCTCCACTTTCCCTCATTCTCCCTCTTCTCAAACTCTCCCTCCACTCCTTCCCCTCGTCCTCTTTTCCTCTCCTTCCTCTGTGCATTGTCCCCTCCCCTCCCTTGCACTTCCCTGCCTCATCCTCAACTCTCCCTACATCTTAGTTCCTCTTCCTCCTTTCCCTGCCTCTCCCATCCCTTTCCCCTCCTTCTCCCCACCACTTCCTGCCTTGCCTTACCTCTCCTTTTCCTTGCCCCTCCTTCTAGCCTCCTGTTGCCACTCCCTCCCTCTGCCTCTCCCTCTTCCTCCTCCTTCCTGCCTCCCCCTCCCCTGCCTAGCTTACTGGAGCTGCTAATTAAGCCAGTAATGACTCCCTTAAAGTAAACCCAGCGTCATTCTCCACTTCCCTCCTTTACTATCATCTCCTTCATTCTTTTTCATTCTGCGCCTCCCTCTCACTCCCATCTCCTCCTTTCTTTCTTTCTTTCCTGCCTCATTCAGTACCTCCGTCCTTCACTCCCTCCTATATTTTTTTCCTTCGTCATTCTACACCTCCATCCTTCATTCCCTCCTCCTCCGTTCATTCATTCTGTATTCGTTTCTTTTTTCCTGTCTTATTTTGCTCCTTCCTCCTTCCCTCCCTCCTCCCTCTTTGTTTGTTCTTTCTATACCCATTTTACATTCCCTCCTTCATTCTCCCCTACTTTTCTGTTTCATTCTACGCCTCCCTCCTCCACTCCCTCCTCCTTCATTCTCACTTCTGTTCTTTCCTTTATTTGTCCGTTCCTTCATTCATTCGTTTCTTCCTTCTTTCCATTCATCCATCCTTGCTTGCTTGCTTGCTTCCTTTCTTCCTTCCTTCCTCCCTCATTCTATACCCTGTCCTTCATGCTCCACTGTTTCACTCTCACTCGTCTGTTCCCTCCTTCCTTACTTCTCATCCTCCTCCTCCCTCCTTCACTCTCTCCTTCATTCTCACCTCCTTATTGCTTCCTTCCTTCTTATTATTCCTGTTCTACATTCGATTTCTTTTTCACTCTAGTAATTTAAATAAAATTCTTTCCTTCCTCTCATTTCATTCTCAGCATTCACTCAGTCTTTCACTTTCTTCATTTTCCCGTCTCTCTCTCTCTCTCTCTCTCTCTCTCTCTCTCCGTAAAGTTATCGTTTTTAAGTTTCCATTCTCCTCGTACTCCAATTTCGCTCTTTTCTGTGTCTTTCTTTTTCTTGTTCTTCCCTCATTTTCTTCATTTCCTATCTTTTTTCTTTCCTGTCTCCTTTTTTCTCTTTTTCTTCACCTTTCTTTTCACAGACGTTGCCTCATTCAAGTTTATTTAATTCTCCTCCTCCTCCTCCTCCTCCTCCTCCTCCCCACCTTATCTCCAGTGCAGACACGCCTTCTCTCTCCCTCACTGTCTTTCTCCCCGTTCTCTTAATCTTCCTGTCCCACTTCAACTTCACAAATATTTCTCTCTAACTTTGATTCATTCCATCTTGCTCTCCAACTCTTGCTTTTTTCTGTCTCCTCCTCTCCAAGTTTGTGTGTCCTCCACCTCCTCCTCCTCCTCCTCCTCCTCCTCCTCCTCCTCCCCCCTCCCCAACAAAATGCATCTCTTCTTCCTACGTTATGCATCGCCTCCTCTTCCTTCTCTCTCTCTCTCTCTCTCTCTCTCTCTCTCTCTCTCTCTCTCTCTCTCAGAGCCTCTTTAACTTCCCACCCTCGCTCATCAATCACCAAACACTTTCCTCTTTTCCGGTCAGTTTTTCTCCGTTTACTTATCACCGTCTCTCTCTCTCTCTCTCTCTCTCTCTCTCTCTCTCTCTCTCTCTCCCCGTTGCTCCAGTGACCTCTCTCTATTCCCCTCTCCTTACTTTTCCCTCCGCGTTCCTTTCACCTCCCAGTTTTATTAGTTTTCCTCACCGTTCCCCTTCCATCTTTATTTCCTCTTACCCTGGCTTCCCTCCACGTCAGATTCTTCTCTCTCCATTTCTCTACATTATCTCGTCTTCATTCACGTCTTATTTATGTGATGCTTCTTCATTGTTCATCATGTTTGGCGTCCTTATTCTTTTCTTTTTTCATTTTATACATATACTGGTGTGAAGGATATAATTTTTTTCATGTTCCCTTTTTTAATCTCTCTCTCTTTCTCTCTCTCACACACACACACACACACACACACACACACACACACACACACACACACACACACACACACACACACACACACACACACACACACACACACACACACACACACACACACACACACACACACACACACACATCTTCCTCGGCCCTTGTCGTTAAACAGACTACCTAGTTATGTAAATAATCCCCCCTCTCTCTCTCTCTCTCTCTCTCTCTCTCTCTCTCTCTCTCTCTCTCTCTCTCTCTCTCTCTCAGCCCCCAGGTGTCCAGCTTCGATCACCCCTCACCCCATTTTTCACCCCATGATCACATTTAATATCCGTCCCAAGAGGAAATGGGGAGGGGAGGGGAGGGGAATAGGGGAGGGAAGGGAAGAAGGAAGGGGGAAAGGGAAATGAAAGGGACAGGGAGAGGAGGGCAAAGGAAAAGGGGAATGGGAGGGGAAAAGGGAGGGAGGGAAGGAGGAAGGGGGAAAGGAAAGGGAAGGAAAGGAGGGAGGAGGTGGGAGGCCAGAGGATATGAGGTAGGAGAGGTGAGGGAGAGTCAGTGAAAATGGACGTATGAGAAGAGTAAGGAAGGCAGAGTAGGGAGTGGCAGAGGTAGGTAATGTCGGGTAGGGAGTGGGAGAGGTAGGGAATGTAGGGTAGGGAGTGGGAGAGGTAGGGAAGGTAGAGTAAGAAGTGGTAGAGGCAGGGATTGCAGGGTAGGGAATGGGAGGGGTAGGGATGGCAGGGTGGGGAGTGAGAAAGGTTGGAATGGCAAGGAAGGGAGGAGGAGAGTTAGAGAGAGGAAAGATCTATGTAGGATGAGAGTAGGAGGGAACGGAAAAGGGGTAGGTAGTAGGAGGGTAGGAGGGAAGGGAAGGGGTAGGCCGGAGGAGGGTAGAGAAGTAGAAGTAAGTAGGACTCTCTGTCTGTCCTACGAACGAACGAATGAATGATTTAATGAGTGAATGAATTGGTGAATTGATAAATAAATGAATAAATGAAAGAAGAAAGGAACGAAAGAACGGACGAAAAGGAAAAACAAACGACAACGGCCGGCTTGCACAGGCCTTACATGAACGTGCATCCGTGCTAGCTAGTCACGTTCCAGCCGTTCTCAAAGGGTGCTCCAGAAGGGCAGCTGATTCGTAGGGCCGAGGGACACCGCTTACTGTCAGTGGAGGAGTGAATTCCCTCCTCCCCCCAACCCACCCACTAATACACGCATGGGTAAAGGAATGAGAGGCATTGGAAGTGTAGGGTTAGGAATGAGAGGCTCTGATAGTGTAGGGTAAGGAATAAGAGACTCTGAAAGTGTAGGGTGAGGAATGAGAGGCTTTGAAAGTGTAGGGTGAAGAATGAGAGGCTTTGAAAGTGTAGGGTGAGGAATGAGCGGCTTGGAAGTGCATGATGAATGAGTGGCTTTGGAAGTGTAGGGTGAAGAATGGGAGGCTTTGAAAGTGTAGGGTGAGGAATGAGAGGCTTTGAAAGTGTAGGGTGAGGAATGCGTGGGGTAATGTGTTATGCAAGGGCGAAGGGAATGTAGAAAGGACGTGAAGAATAAAGCAGGGAAGAAGAGGTAAGCAGGAGAGATGAAAACAGAAGCAAGGAGAAGCATGGTTTGGAGAGTCAAGAAACTTCAGTGTGGTTTTTGAAGCGAATGGTGGGAAATGCTTAATTAAAATGTATGCAGCTGGAATGATGGTGAAAATAGTGTGAGAAACAGGCAATGAAGAAGACAGGGGAGAGCAAACTAGAGGCAAAGGGGGACTAGGAAGTAAAGAAACTATAAAGAGATACTTGAGGTAAAAAGTGAGATATGCGCTTTGAAATGTCAGTGGCTGGAGCGGAGAAATGAAAGGGAAGTGGGAAGCGGGGGAAGAAAGGAGGGGAGAAGAAAAATTTAATCTAGGCAAGGCACGGGGATTGGAAAGTCAAGAAGCTGTGTGGAGGTTTTTGGAAGTGCTGGGTGAGAAAGGCTTGAGGAAATGTGTTCTGGAAGAGTGTTCGTAAATAATAATGTAGCAAGAAGGACGAACGCAAGGAAGATGAAAAAGATATTAAGACTCACGGGAGGAGGCTGAATAATGAAGAAGGATATGGAATTTCTGTGAGTTGTGGAGAAGTAGACCCGTTGACTACAATGCCATCCAATTTAGTCAACATTTTCTAGCTCCAGACAGTTTTATTCTGCCTAGGAGAGTTTAGAACTGGGGGGGTTTAGATATACAGGACTCTTCATTAAACACGTCAGCACGAGATATCTTTCATAATGTGAATACAATCGCTTGGGGGTAACAAGAATAAACGAAACTATTATGTATTCGTAGTGAAGGAAAGTAAAAAATAGATGAGGAAAGCTAGAAATGAAAAGAGGTAGTGAAGGGAAGTAAGTAAGAAGTAGAGGAAGAAGATGAGGAGGAAATGAATGAAAGGAGATAGTGAAGGGAAGCAAGGAGTAAAGGAAAGCCAGATCTCAAAGGAAACAGTGAAGAGAAACAAGAAGAAGAGGAAGAAAAAGAACAGAAATCAGTGGTAGTGAAGAGGAAGATGTAAAGGTACAGCAGAAGAGTGAACGTGAAAGGCAGGAAGTATGGAGGAGCATTATGAGCTTCACTTCTAAGATGCGAGGCCTCTCAAGGAAGTCATATTTTCAAAGGGGACTAGTGTGGGAGAGGTAGGGGGTGAGTGGGTTGAAGGATGAATGAAAGAGGTAGGAGGGGTGGGTGGGTGGATGAAAGTGGTGGAGAGGTGGGTGGGTGACAAGGTGAATGAAAGATGTAGAAGGAGTGGATGGGTGGATGAAAGTGGGAGGGATGGGTGGGTGGGTTGGTGCAATAGGTAACAAGGTGAGTGAGTGGGTGGAAGTGTGGATGGTAGTAAGGGTGAATGGATGGCTGGAAGAGGTAGTGAATGGATGGATGGGTGGGAGAGGCGAAGGGGTGGGTGCCTGTATGCGAAAGGTAGAGGGTGGGTGAGCGGATAGGCGAGAAGGAGAGGCAGTGGGCAGGGTGGGTGGATAGTGGGTGGGAGAGGGAGAGGGTTGGGGATGGGTGGGGTGGGAGGGGTAGTGGGGTAGGGGTGAGTGAGCGAGAAAAGTAGTGAAGTGGGAGGTGGACGAGTGGAAGAGGTATACGGTTGGGCTGTTAGGTGGATAGGAGAGGTAATGAGCTGGGTGGGAAGATGGTTGGGTGGGTGTGAGAGTTGGTAAGGGTGGGCGAGTGGGAGAATTGGGACGGGTGAGTGGGTGAAACGGTGCGAAAGACAGAGGGCAGATTGATGGGTGGATGAGTTGGGTGACGTAGAGGGTGGTTGAGTGGAGGGGAGGGGTAGAGAGTGGAAGGGGTGGATGAGCAGGAGGAGAAATAGATGGGACAGAGAAGAGGGGAAGATGATGAGGACTTGTGGTCTATTTCGGAACCTATTAGCATATTAACGTGTACTCTGAGAACATGCTGACGTCTTGAGAAGGTGGCCAAGTGGACGTGTGTGTGTGTGTGTGTGTGTGTGTGTGTGTGTGTGTGTGTGTGTGTGTGTGTGTGTGTGTGTGTGCGTGCGTGTGTATGAGAGGTACATTATTTGTTTTCAGCAAGAAGTGAAAGCGAGGGAATGGTATATACAACTTCAGACTTCAAACACGCCTCAGAACTTTCATCAAATTTCAGAATGTCAAAACACACACACACACACACACACACACACACACGATCTAACGACATTTTTTTTTCATTCCATCCTAGGCCAGATCTCCTTTACACAAGGCACTATAGCTCATTCACCTTAACTTGGCCCAGATTTTCGTCCCTTTGCAGATTATTTCACGTGGGTCAGTGAGTGAAAAAAAAAAAAAAAAAAAGCTCTACGTCCTTTTCATAACACTGCTTCGTGACTAGCATCGTACTCCAGTGTTCGTCTGTTGTCACGGCTGAGCATGACAGAGATCGCAGTTGTAGGTCAAGTTAAAGTAAAGTGAGTATAGTGTAGTGGTAGTGGAGTGTTCGGTGAAGATGATCTGATGGCTAGGAAGTGTTGCTGTGAAATCTCCAGTGGCAACGAAAATTAAACCCAAAATATCCACGGACATTTTAGATTGCTGAGTAAAAATTAATTCCGAGACTATTTTCGGTGACTGATTTTATGAACCAACGCCCAAAGATAACCACGCATCATTACCCTGATTTATCTCCATTCCTTCATTCCATTGTGCCTCAGACTTCAATGTGAGGTTAGTGTGGAGGCGGTGGTGATGGCGGTGGTGATAGTGTGGTGTGGTGGTGATTGTGTTAGTGGTAGTGTGGTGGTGATAGTGTGGTGTTGGAGTGGTGGTTGTGGTAGTGTGATGGTGGTGGTAGTGGTATGCCAGGTGCAGGTGATGTGATAGTGCCAGCCAATGCCAGTGGGGAAAGCACAGTGGGATGACGGGCATGAAGGGAGAAGGATTGTGGGTGGGGGGAGGGGAGGGGAAAAGATTGCGGAGGCGGAGGGGGGAGGGAAGAAAGGAAAAGGGAGAGGAGGAGAAGGAAGGGGAAAGAGGAAAGGGGAAGGGGAGAAGGGTAGGTGGAAGAGAAAGAAGAGGAATTAATATAATAATGAGAAATAAGGCTTTGCATAATAATGATGGTGAAGTAGCATTGCCACCATAACATCATAAAGGATGGGGACAGAGGCGGGAGGAGAGAGAGAGGAGAGAGTATGATTGTGGGGGAGGGGGAGAGGAATGAGGGAGGGGAACCGGTCTGAGCTGCATTAAACTCTTCCATGTCACTCTCCCTGACGTATCCCACATATGTCTTAGTATATTTCTAATGACTCACACGTACTCCGTCTCTCCAAAAATGCTAAGGTGTAGGGCGCTATTATTTTCGGATTCATACATATTGTCTGGGAGCCGTGTTGCCCCTCCTATGACGGGACCCGCATACCTTACGCTAAAGTTTTACACGTGGCTCCGAGAAGAGAGAGTGTTGTAATATTTTCGAGGAATTCCCTCTGTATTTGACCCACGCCAGAATTCCTCATCTTATTCCTCTTAGGCAGGGGCGTATATTTCTTTTCTCTGTCCCTCCAGAAAGTGAAGGTGTGAGTACATGTTTTACTTCTTTCCCTTTTTCTTTTTCTTTTTTTTTCACTACGGTGCGTGGTTGAGCCTTGTAGTTTTTATATACGCTTCTCACGACGGGGCTTTCATACCTCGAGCTACAATTCTGCTGGCACAGATCCGCCGCAAAAAGCGAGCGATGATAGTGTTTTCGGCTTCAGTGGTCGCCACATCAGCTCACCCACATTTCCTTAGAGAGAGAGAGAGAGAGAGAGAGAGAGAGAGGATGCAGGTAATGTTTTTAGTTTAACTCTAACAATTTTCGAACAAGGGTAAAATTACTCATATCCTGCTTTCTCAAATGGGGCTAAAATGGCTATTACAATATCTGTGCTCCATTCCTTAAAAAATACAGTGATAAATAGATGTGTGAGTATGCAGTGTTTTTCCCCTTCCCATTTACCGCTTTTTTAACCATGGTCTAATCCTCTCTCAGACCGGACCCGCAGTTCCCTCTCCACAATAATTCGTCTGACCTACATTTGCTCCGAAAAGCAAGGGTGTAGGAGGAAACTGTTGAGGCTTCAGTCGCCCTGTGTATGTGCCGGGCCGGAATCCCTCATTTTGTATATTCCGTCAAGGGCGCCACGTATCTCCAGCTGCATTTCTGACCATCCACACTTTCTCTCTTCATTCTAAAACTAAGGATGTGGGTGAATTTTGCTCCTGGCTTCGTATTTACGTTTTTTGGGGGGACTCCGTTGTGTTCCTTGATATTATGCCTTCTTTGACCGGGAATATGTTTTTGTAGCTACATTTTTTGCTCACCCACACATTTTTATTTATTTATTTATTTATATATATATTTTTTTGGTTTCACGTAGTACGGGTGCAGGTACACATTTTGCTTTTAGGGTTTATACATCTACTGATTTTGTAGCATTCGTGGGGTCGTCCGTATTGTAGCCTCCACTGGCGATAACCATATTTCGGTAGCTACATTTCTACTCACACTTATTTCCGTCCTACAAAAAGCGAGGGTTGAGCCAGATATTGTCTTTGGCTTTACGATCCTTTTTTTTTGTTTGTACCCTTGGTAACTGACGGGATTAACATTATTCTTTGCTACAGTTCTGCTCCATTCTTTCAAAAAAAAAAAATAAATAAATAAATAAAAAAAAAAAAAATTAAAAGGAGAAGGAGGATGTAGACATATATTGTTTTTTTGGCGTTACAGTTACTTTTCCAGTCGTGGTTGGATCCATCATATTATACTTTCTATGACAGGGCTCACTTGTCGCTATATTGCTGATCAATATTTTTGTCTAAATCTCTATTTCTCCAAAAGATAGAGTGGGACGCTGGTATTGTTTTAGCCTGGCAAGTATTGTTTTTGAGCTCATGTGGGATCCATAGCACGACACTTCCTATGACGGGGCCCACCTTTCACACCAGCAATTCTGCCAACAAACATATGCTCCAAAAAGCGAGGGTGTAGGAACTGCGTCTTCGTGGATTATTTATATGGAAGAAATAATTATAGGCTTCTTATATACTGAATTGCCTTTACTATGAAGGTACAGCAGTTTCGGGTCCAAGTCGGTTCGAAACTAAACAGAATGTCAGTGTGTGAGTATAAATAAACTTCCGCTTAGAGAATGGTTTTTGACTTCACTTTTCCAGTCTTTGAGTAGAGCTAGAATCCTTAACCCCTTCAGCCCGATGACGCATTTTCCTTCTTGGTACTTCTAAAAGATATATAAGATTCAGCATAGAGAGACATGTTTTTTTTTTTTTTGAAGTGGTAAATGGTGGGTGTATCAAATCCTTCCCGTTCCTAAAGCCTCTGCTAAGCTTAAGAGAAACATCAAAAGGCAGCAGGATGAAATAATAGAAGGGAAAATAATACACCACTCAGGTATCTCACGTTTCTCTACCTGCGTTTCTCGTTATCCGTGTCTGTGCCTCTCCCCGGATGAGCTGGGAAAGGGGGGGAGGGGGTATTGTTTTCATTTATCTCCTGTGATGGCGCCCACGTCTCTCCTGCAGTTCTGGTTGTATTTATGCATCGTTTTCCGAAGCTGGGGCGATGTATTGTGTTCAGGATTATTTACCATGTCTGTAGGTTGGAAGGGACAATTTATTTTTCTTTACATTTCTGCAAAACAAGTATCCAGGCCCTCTGTATGATTCTGTCCTCGCAATTTCGTCGATGATGTGGTCCGAAAAATACGAATCTTACTTTATAGACAAACCCAAGCAACAGAGAACAGTTGTACACTTTAATGTCTCTGTATTTAGGACTTCAAAGGCAGGACTGACGAATGAATGGAGGTGTGTCCCATTATCGTTGTTAACTTTGGTGACATTTTTGTTTTACGTATTATTTCCGTTTCTTTTGTCGTATTATTTATAGCACTGGGAATAACGATGAGATGGTGATGGTGATGATGATGATGATGATGATGATGATGACGACGATAGTGGTGATGGTGGTAATGAAAATGGGTTTTGTGTGTGTGTGTGTGTGTGTGTGTGTGTGTGTGTGTGTGTGTGTGTGTGTAAGGGTATGATTATGCATGTGCGCTCGTAACGTACCCGGTTATAAAAAACAACATTGACAAATCGCGCTTTCAGAACTAAACCAAACCACCTTATAATATGCCACTGTATTACTAATGACCACTGATGTAATGCAGCCTCGTTTTATCCGGTAATCAAAATTAGCTACAGACAAATAGGAATGGGGTCGGATGCTGATGATGCTGATGATGATAACGATGATGATATGGGTTCTGTCCGTACTTTATGTGAAATGATGTGCCCAGTATAGCTCACGACGATGATCACATAATATTAAAGCCGAGAGTGTTATTTGAGATGAGGCCAGTCAGTCATCTCCCCCAACCCCTCCTCTCTCCTGCCCCCACCATCCCCTCCCTTATCCTACCCCCACCTCTCCCCTCCCTCACCCATCTTTCCCTTACACTCTTCACCCCTCTCCCCCTACTGTAAATCCACCCCATCCCCCCGGATACCATTGCCTTTGTCCGCGTTAGTATGTAAACCACTGCACTTGTCAGAAAAGGTTAATGGTGTATAATTATATATTTGAAAATAAAATAACTTCTGTCCCATAATTCCTGTACATATCTGGGTATTGGAAGTAATTAAACGAACTGCTAGCAAGTTATTGATTTATTTATTTGTTTTTCATGGTTAAATATTTTAGGTTCGAACCGGTCCAGAAGAACTGGCTCCCATAAGTTTACAGTCCGCTGGTATTGTCGCCCTTGTGTGTGTGTGTGTGTGTGTGTGTGTGTGTGTGTGTGTGTGTGTGTGTAAGAGTTTAATCCTACTCACTCCATGAAAAACAGTGCGAAATATGATTATGATAATGATGATGATGATGATGATGACGATAGACGTGCCCCTCATCTTTGTTTTTAAATTGTGTGTCTGGGAATCTAAATATTAATGAAGGGTTTCTTGTGGACGATATTTCAGAACCTATAAATCTCCTGAATATCTTGACATATTTACTGCTATTATAGCCTTCTTAATCCCTTCAGTACTAGAGGAGTTTCGTAAGTGTAATAAAATTGTCTTAAGAACAATTGATCGAAAGTGACGTACTCGAAATGAAGGGGTTAATGACCAATCAGTGCCTGGCTAAAACAGTATCCTTGTGCGTAATTAAGTCGCTAATGACGCTAGGCCTAATTAATGTCATCGTAGTTAGATGTATGTAGCGATGTGTATGTATTCCAGTGTTTACCTTTGTTGTCACCTTAATTAGCAGGACCACACCTAGTTTTTTTTTTTTTTACTATTTCCAGATTGTTTTTATTATCAGCACCTCCAGATGGTTTTACTCGCAACTCATCCAGATGGTTTTATTCTCAACACCTCCAAATGGTTCTATTCTCAACACCTCCAGATGGTTTTAATTCCCAACACTTTCAGATGGTTTTATTCTCAACACCTCCAGATGGTTTTATTCTCAACACCTCCAGTTTTTTTTTTTTTTTTTTTTAAGAGTCACTGCTACATGACTGCATTCAGCTAAAAGAAGTTCTAGGCCGATGAATGATCAACGGCCTTAGTGATTAAATGGTAGAGATAAAATAGGCTATCGTGCATGACATCAGAGCCCGCTAATTCTGTGATCAAAACAGGGGTGACAAAAAAGGTGTACTCGTGTGTAATGTGGCTGATGATTCTGTTGTTTTACTGATGACATGGACGGCAGAGGTAATTAGGTAACGGGAAGCGTATTACCCCCCTCCCCAGGAAACTTAATATCCCCCGCCAGGAAGCATAATACCCCCCGCCAGGAAGCATAAACCCCCCCCCCCCCCGCCCCACCCGTCCCCATTTCTTTGTCCTCCTGCCAATGGGTTTCATCGTGCGTAATGCAGTCGATTGTTCCAGGCTTTAATAACGTCATGGTGAACAGAGGGAATTATATAACAGGAAATCTAATACCACCTCCCCCTCCTCGACTCCCCTCCCTCCGATCCTTCCCCCACCCCGGTACCCCCCTCCCTCTCTTACAAAATCCCTCACCCTCATCCTATCCCCCACCCTCTCCCACCCAGCTACCTACCCACCCTTCATCCCGCAATGTCCTACCTACCCTCCTCACATCATTTCTCTCTCCCACTCATCTTCTCACCCCCCATCCCCCACCCTCACCCTCTTCCTCTCATCCTCTCATCCTTCCATCTCCCACCCTCATCCTCATCTTCCCGTCCTCTCACCCTGCCATTCCCCTTCCATTCTCTCCCTTCCTACAGTAAAAGGCCAAACACCTGTACATCGGAATGCCATAACACTGATAAATCGGCTAATACAATTCCTTTCATGGCAAAATAACATCCAATATATTTTATGTAAACCATTTGATAACGTTATTGGTGGGGAAATGAGTTTTGATTATATTCGATAGGAAATTTGGGGTTAATGGAATTGTTATGGAGAACCAGTGGGATGCGCAACTACGTGAACTTTATTTTCGACCCTCTGTCAGGCATCCTTAAAGGTGAATATCCATTGCAATCTCTATGTGGTGTTAGAAAATAATTAAGTCATCTTCGACTCTTATGTCAGGTGTGCATAGAGGCGAATATCTTTTATAGTATCCATGTGGTGTTAAAATGCTACATATATTTTTTCGACGCTATGCCAGATGTGCTTAGAGGTGAATATCGTTTACAGCGTCCATGTTAAAAATTTTTGACTAAATCTAACCCAATGTAACCTGACCATGGCTGAAGCTAATATAGGGTGGTTCAATTTCGCTCGTCTGTCAGGTGTGTGTTGAGGCGAATGTCCTGTGCAGTGTCAGTGTAAAAAAAGTACCGTACCATAAAAAAAAAAAAAAAAAAAAAATCTGGTGTAACCGGAGTCTGATTTGCACTAATTATTATTTTTTTTTAATTGAACATTTTGAACCAGATTCTGATTCAGTTTGTTTTAATTAATTTCTCACTCAGGCTGAATTAGCTAGATTCCCAACTGAGGCTTTTTTTTTTTTTTTTTCCTGATTTTGACTGGGCCTGTTTCGATCGGTTCTGACTCAGCTGATTAAACCTGATTCTGAGAAGCGTATTTATCACATTCTCATTTAAACCGAGAAAACCCTCCTTACCCTAGTTGAATCCGACCACGACTAAACCTGATTTGTGTTAATTCATTCCTTCTGAGCTGTGTGTGTGCTAAATTAACCCTACCTAGCCATACCTGTCCTAATTTAACACGACTGAACCTTAAGTATCCCATTTCAACCTAACAAAGAATTACCCTGTTCTTTTTACACGGTTTTAATTCGACTCATCCCTGCCTGTCCCAGTTTAACTCGGTAATAACTACTGTAGGATATTTTCAGTACCTGTTTTGCACACGTTTCAGTATTTCCTTTAGCGCCAGTGTATGTGGCGTCTATAACCTCCACTTGTTATAACTTTCCTCTCGTCTAACTTCGGTAATCCTAACTTCCAACGTCCCTGATACATCCGGTGGTTCCTTAAGTAAAGCTAGGTACACTTCCTCTAACTTCTAACCAATACTAACTTTGCTAATATTTTGAAAGCAGGGAAAAGGTTCTCAGCCAGTCCACGTCACCCTCGAAGTTTAGTCGTCTCATTCGTCTCCACTCAAAGTCCTTCCCACTTCACATTTTAACTTCTGATTTTCTGTGGTTCTTCTTATCCCTTGAACCCGGATGGTGTCCCTTTTAGTTGACTCTTTCTGCTCCAAACGAGTCTGGGAAATGAATATTGTAGTTTAGAGCGATATTGATGCTACATCTAATTTCTTTCTTTCGAAGCCTATGTCCAGAGTTAAAGAAAATAAGCAGGAGAAAACACGAATGTAACCTAGAAAAAAAAAAATGGCTCAAAAACTTAGATACGAAAGCCTAGCGCTAACAAGACAGAATTTGGTGTGTCTCAGCGGGGGGAAAGATTATCTTCGCATGTATGTTAACAGTACAGTGTTTTAGAGTTATTTTGTTACCAGGTCAGTCATTTCCATTCCCCGCTTCCACCCAAGTAATCTCCTAATCCCCACTTCCACCTTAGTAATCCCTCAATCCCCACTCGCCATTTTCAGTCAAAGTCCTAATGAATTTACCTGTCTGAGTGTTGGGAGGGATGGGGGAGTGAAGTGGAGCAGAGAGGTGAAGGTGGATGGAGTGATGGAGTTGTGGTGGTGGTGGTAGGGTAACTGGAGGGGTGTGGTGGTGGTGGTGGTTGGGAGGGGGAGGCTGAGTGGTGTGTGAGTGGTGTGATGAAAGGTGTGATGGCCGGCTAGATGGGGTGGAGAGTGACGGGTGCATTGAGAGTGGTATGAGAGGGTACGTGTGTGTGTGTGTGTGTGTGTGTGTGTGTGTGTGTGTGTGTGTGTGTGTGTGTGTGTGTGAGAGAGAGAGAGAGAGAGAGAGAGAGAGAGAGAGAGAGAGCTGTGTCCATGAAATTAATCAAACGCAATTAAAGTGAAAGCGGAACTGGAAGTAGTTTAGATGTGTGTTACAACAAATTACGTGTTTCTGTGTTGCAGTAGCTCCCATTCACAGATTTAATTAGTTGTGTGTGTGTGTGTGTGTGTGTGTGTGTGTGTGTGTGTGTAGAGAGAGAGAGAGAGAGAGAGAGAGAGAGAGAGAGAGAGAAAGTTTGTAAACTTGTGTGTGAGAGGAGTGAGGAAAATGTGTGTGTGTGTGTGTGTGTGTGTGTGTGTGTGTGTGTGTGTGTGTGTGTGTGTGTAACGTATATTCGTACATGTCTGTATATATTGTATGAGAAGAATATACGATTATGCAGTGAACAACGCATGTCATTAATTTAAAGGGAAACCAAGATTGTAAGAAAGGCAAAACCCTCTTTGTAGTACTTTCCCCCTTTCAGAAGACAACGTACTGTTCAGGTAGCAAATAGCCCATCTGGATCGACTGTAACAAATTGCTAGTCTCGTCTTTAGCCTAAGTATTGCTACAAGATTCCAAGATGTGGTCTAGTGGCCGAATACACCAGCTCGAGTGACGACATTTCCGTATGCTCACGGGTTCGAATCCCCCAGCCGTATAAAGAGGCGTAGGTCGGTCTCTATTGCTTAATGTTCTGGTCTACGGCAGTCAAGTCACGGGATCCTGGGCACAGCAGAGGATAATATAGGTCTTGTTGATTATTTATTTTATGGTAGTTTAGTTTTTTATTTCCCCTTCGTCACTATAAGTACGGTAGGCCTACTTGTGGTCTAGCCGACTTCTTATAGCATTCCTTTCGCATGAATACATATTAGTTGTGTCGAGGGCAACAGTGTGTGTGTGTGTGTGTGTGTGTGTGTGTGTGTGTGTGTGTGTGTGTGTGTGTGTAAACATGTGTGCCCGCATGCAAGAATGCGTGGGTGCCTAGCCTACGTGCATGCAGTGGCGCATCCCAACACAATCTAATTTATCAGCTGGCTTGTATCATGAGCCCTCGTGGTTCCCGACCTTGGGAGATGAGTGCATATGTCCGGTGTGTGGAAGTACTGAATGACAGCACACACACTGTTGCCAAGGAACCAACACTGATTCAATCTCAAACTGTGAAGAAATATTAATAATACGAATGAGATTGAAAAAAAAAACATTCGACCTTGAGCCTTGCAGATTATCAAAACCTCTCATGGAAGGGTGTGAAAAGTCGAGGGTTCAACAAAATATACAGAGAAATAATATATCAGTTCTCTCAATTTGCTCACGGCGAAGGAGATGCGATAAAGCGATCATACAGAGAGAGAGAGAGAGAGAGAGAGAGAGAGAGAGAGAGAGAGAGAGAGAGCACCTCAACCTTGAGTCGTGAAGGAGCACGGCAAAAAGGGATGATGGGTGAGACAGGGGGTTTGAGCTAGACCGGACGCATTTCCTGTCCACAATATATCACATGAAGAGGGGCCCAGGCACCCACCTCTTGACGGAAATAATACATGAGACAGCTGGCTAAACAATCTTGCATCACGCTGCGGCATACTAGAGCCTGAGAACGGATGGTCTTGAAGAACACTTGGGGGTAAAGTCAAGCAAACTTTTGAAGACGTAAACAGGATTCATTCACGCCTTTCACCACTTGGAGGGATGAGGTTATATAATTCAACCCTTTTTCTGTGCGTTTCGGTTCGTATCAGAAATTTACAGACATGCAGAGAAAACAGGTGGGAGATTGAATGTATATCTCACTTCCCCTCATCTTATCGCGTAGTGATGCTGGGGAGGTACGCCTTCATGTGGTGGCGTTGATTAAGTCGGTCGGCACCACTGCTAAGTCTTACAAACGTCCTTTAACACCCTCCCTATCGCCCGGAAAAACGAGTGGTGGACTGCAGGACGAGAGGAACTTCAATCTGCACTCCACCGGGAACTTCAGTCTGCACTCCACCGGGTTCACATTCAAATGAGCCTGGGCCTGCAGCTGCTGCTACTACCACTCATCCCACAGTGCCATCCACCGCACTCCCAAAGCAGAACTCTACTGACAGATTGACAAGGTGTTTACGCCTGTCAAACACGAAAACGATTGGTACTTTTAAGCTAGACGTTCCTTGGCATAGATTTTGTAAAATTTTCCCCCAGCGTTTTATTTTGCATACTACACCTTAATGATCATTTGCACGTTTTTCATTTATTTAACGGGGAACTTTATTTATTTACTTGTTTTATTATCTACGCACTGTGCGTCAGTAACATACAAGAAGATAGTGAAGGTGTACAATGCGGCCTTAGAATGACGGGTATAGAGTCGCATCGAATAACATGAGAGCAAACGGGAGGAGGGGGGGCATTTGAATACCAGGCCCAGTCATAGTGCTCATTCAAAAACCCGCGTACATAATGGCAGGAAAAAAAGACAGAAAACATCCCGACACACCTGGTCACCCCGGCAATGGCTGCTTGTAATAGGACCGCAATAAATACAGCTTAACGCCTTCCCCGGAACCCATTTTCCGGCGCCATTAGAACCAGTAATTACCGGTAACTCTTCCGCGATAAGGAGAAAATCTGCAGCGTCGGCGGTGGTGTCGGGGCTGGCGGCGTGTGGCAACCCCCGACGTGTTTGTATTGGCTCAGGTTAACTAATTCTCGTTTTCTGTAGCTCTGGGACGAGAGAGATTTTGATGTGCTTGGCTTTGTTGTTAGTGTTATTATCATCCCTACTCTGAGACGGGTGTTATGTTTTATTGGTGTGTGTGTGTGTGTGTGTGTGTGTGTGTGTGTGTGTGTGTGTGTGTGTGTGTGTGTGTGCCAAAGAGTTCAAACACCTTTCCGTTTTTTTTTGTTTTTTTTTTTCGATTTCACTCAGACTTGAAAAGGTTGACAGATATCTGTTGACGTATTGTTTCTAAGAATAATAAGTCAGAAATTAAGGTCACAGGGCTAGGTTCAAGCTTGACTTAGGAAGGTGTTTAAAGTTAGCCCAGATTTGGTGGAAGGGTTGAGGATAAGACAAGAACTAAGACATTGGATTTTGAAAACAGTAAAGATCAAGGTCACAGAGCAAGATCGGATTTCCACTTGTGCATCTGAGCGTGAGTAAAATAAGTAAAACAGTCTAGCTCTGGTTGAGACCAAACAGTGGAAGGGTTGAGGATCAGCCAAGGGATTGACTTACTACTTCTGGAGTGAATGGCTCGTTCATTGTCTAATGGCTTTGTCTGCTGGGGAGGAGAATGATAATTGCGTCTGAGTATACTTAGTAATTTTTTAGCCTCCTTAAACACGGCTCGTCTATATAACGCCATTTGTGGGAATATACTGTATACTTGGCCAACGAAAGGTCGTGGGCAAGCGTAAAAAAGTAGTCTCTCTCTCTCTCTCTCTCTCTCTCTCTTTCTCTGGCCTTGTGCTCGTCACAGAATGGCAATGTTCAGGTTGATTCTACTGCCATTGAATACTGATAATTTCCCCTCCTGTTCCCGGACTTGAGAGAGACAACACCATCATCACAGTATTTGGTGTGTGTGTGTGTGTGTGTGTGTGTGTGTGTGTGTGTGTGTGTGTGTGTGGATACAGAAAATAAGAACCCAAGATTGAAGCCCCACAAAGAGCCTCCCCTTCATTGAAAATCCAGCAAAAGAAACCCACAACACAGGCCCCATATATAAAAGCCATCCACATTCTCTGTTCTTTTATTTCTCCCATGTTCATCCCTTAAGCTCCCTTATTGCAAACAACGCACTGTTCTCCCTCTTGTGTTATATTTATTGTTATTGTTTAAAGTTATCTGCATTCTCCCTTCACTGCACACTGGCTATCATAAGGGGTATTGGCTTCCATTATTCCTTTCATGCATGTTTACCAATAGTTTTTGCCTTAAATTCACCAGAGTTTTGGGAGTTTTGTTTAGTTTCCCATTAATTATTTTAGGATTCGTTTTATTTTGCTTCCTGTTTATGCTTCGTTTTATTTTAGGTTTTTAGTCTCTCTCTCTCTCTCTCTCTCTCTCTCTCTCTCTCTCTCTCTCTCTCTCTCTCTCTCTCACATATACATTGCTTCCTTCTTCTCTTGCATGTTAAAATTTCTTTCTTCTTTACTCTTATCTTGTCCTTCTCCCATCCTTTCGCCTTTTCTCTCATCTTCTCTCCCATCCTACACCCCTCCTCTCCCTCTCTCACCTCATACCCCTGCCCTCTCCAATCCTCTATTCTTTCTTTTTACCATTTGGTCTTCATTCTCATCCTTTCTTCCACCTCTCTCCCTCATCTCCTCTTCTTTAACCTCATTCCCTCTCCCTCCACATTCCCCTTTATTTTTGCAATTGCACTCTCTTTTCCATTTAAGTCAGTAGCGTAAGAGAGAGAGAGAGAGAGAGAGAGAGAGAGAGAGAGAGAGAGAGAGAGCGTAGGGGAGGGAGGGGAGACTCATTTGTCCCTATGGCTTGATGGTTATGCCCACTCCACCACCCCTTCCCCAACACACTCCCCCTCCCCCAACACACTCTCCCCCTCCCCTCTCCCTCCCCCCATGCACTTTCGACCTCCATTACACTTTCTGCTCCAGTACACTTTACCTTCTCCCCTTCCTCCTCTCCTCCTTCCCACACTCCCCCTCCCCCTCCTCACCCTTTCTAACCTTTCCCCCTCCCCTGTCCAATGCACACTCCCTCTTATATCCCCATAATCCCCTACCTCCCACAATCACCCCCTCCCTTTCCCACATTCTCCCCCACTCCCTTCCACCTCTTCACATTCCCCATACCATAACCCTTCCTACTTTCTCTTGTTTCTCCCTCCTACTCTTTTTTTTCCTCTCTTCTTTTCTTCCCCTGCCTCTCCTACTTCTATCCCTACCCCTCCCTCCTCAGTTCTGCCCTCCTTCCTTCTCCCCCTCCCTTGTCTGCCGTCCCCTTCTTTTCCTCCTCCCCCTCCCACCTTACCTGCTTCCCTGTCTCCCCTCCTTTTCTCTCCTATTCCTTCCCTGATCAAATCCTCCGCCTTCTCTTATCTCCCCTGCCCCTCTACCCTACAATAAATACTCTCACCCGCCCCATCCTCATACAGTTCCCATGTTTCTCCCTACCCCTCCCTCCTCTTTTCTTCTCTCACCCCTCCCTCCTCTTCTCTTCCCTCCCCCTCCTTCACCCCTCCCTCCTCTTCTCTTCCCTGACCCTCCCTCCACCTCTCTTCTCTCACCCTCCCTCATCTTTTCTTCCCCTCCCTCCTCTTCTCTTCCCTCCCCTTCCATCATCTCTTTTTTCCCCTCCCCCTCTCCCTCCTCCCTCCTCTGCTCGACTCGCACACTCTTTATGACTTCCATTTCTCTTCCCTGACCTTTTCTATTTGCCATTTCTCCTGTCTCTCTCTCTCTCTCTCTCTCTCTCTCTCTCTCTCTCTCTCTCTCTCTCTCTCTCTCTCTCCCTCCCCATTTCCTCCTTCCCCAATTTATTCCTTCATACCCTGTCCCTCCCATCATCCTTATCACCCATTTTTTTAGTCTCATTTAAGCTCTTTGCCTCCAGTTTACGTGTGTTTGTAGTTTTTTTTTTCTGTTTCTTTTTGATGTTAAGGAATTTGGTGTTTTTCTGGGAGTTTCTAGTTTTTATTGGTGTTTTTTTTTCGTTATTTATCTCTTTTTTCGTGTAAAAGGAATGATTTGTGTTTCTGTATTGGTTCGTATTCATTATTGCTTTATTTTGCTTTATTTGTCTTGTTGCTTGAATTGTGTTGTTGTTTTTGTGTTTTCTTCAGATTTTCGGGGTTGTCTTAGTTCTTTGTTTTGTCCCTCTTTGCGACACTTGTTTCCTTTGTTTCTTTTTTTAGTGGCCACATTTTTCTTCTTTCATTTATGCTTTCATTTCGTCAGTGATTTTTTTTCAATAATTGTTAAGATAATGTCATTCACTAAGTTTTCAGCTGGTGTGTGTGTGTGTGTGTGTGTGTGTGTGTGTGTGTGTGAAAGAGAGAGAGAGAGAGAGAGAGAGAGAGAGAGAGAGAGAGAGAGAGAGAGAGAGAATGGAAATGGAATGACATGAAAGGTGGCATGCGTTGCCCTAAGACTTTATTTATATTCTAGTTCTATTTAAAAGTGCATGTTTTCGCTATGGATTGCTCTCTCTCTCTCTCTCTCTCTCTCTCTCTCTCTCTCTCTCTCTCTCTCTCTCTCTCTCTCTCTCTCCACGTTAAATCTGCAGCTTATGTTGTTTTTATTTTACTTTCCTTCCTTTCTTCTTTTTTTTACTTTTCCTCCCTGCTGTATGTTTCTCTCCCTCCCTCCCCTCTTCCCTCTAACCTCTCTTTCTCTTCTCTCCCTCCTTTATTCCTTCTCTTCCTCCTTCATTCTTTTTTCTCCCATGTTCCCTCATTTCTTCCTTTCCGTCCTCACTCTTCCTCTCTCTCTTTTCACTTCCCCAAGAATTTACCTTTTTCACCCCCTTAATCAGGTAGTTTCTTTCCTGCTTACCCCCTCCTCCCTTCCTTCCTTACTTGCTTGCTTCCTTCCCTCCTTCCTTCCTTCCTTCCTTCCCTAACTCCCTCCCTCCCTCCCTCCCTCCCTCCTTCCTTCCTTCCTTCCTTCCTTCCTTGCTTCCTTCCCTCCTTCCTTCCTTCACATTTCTTTGTGTCTTCCTTTCTTCCCCTTCTTTGGAATCTTCCCTCCTCTCTTCGCTTTCTTTTTCTCCTTCTTCTTCCTGCTCCCTTTTCTCCTTCTCTCCCTTTCTTTTCACCGCCTTTCTATCTTTCCCGTCTCTTCTTCCCTTCTTCCCACCTTTCTTCTCTCCCTCCTCCTCTACCTTTTCGTCCTCCTTATAGAAATTCATCTGCCCATTCTTTCTTGCCTCTGTCTTCGTCTTCTTTTATATTTCCTTTTTCCCTTCCTCTCATTCCGGCTCTCTCTCCCACTCCCATTCCTCTCTCTCCGTCCACCAACGTATCTTCCTTCACCTCCTTCACTCCCTCCTTCATCTTCCTTCATCCTCTCCTCCTCTCCCTTCTTCATTCATTCTTCCTGCTACTCCCATTATTCTTTCTCCCTACTTTTCATCATCATCCTTATCCTCCTTTCCCCTATCTCTTCTTCCCTTACTCCTCTCTTCCTTCACCTGCGTCTATCGCTTTCCTCCTTCTACTTTTTGTCTGCTCTCCCTCGCTCCTTTCCCTCCCCTCCTTCCTCACACATTCTTCATTTCTTCCAATATGGCACTTCTCTACTATCTATCCCTCACACTCTTTCCTACTCCCTTTTCACCCTCTCCCTCCTCAGAGTTTCATCCTCCTTCACCTTCTCCCTTCTTCATCTCCCCGTCTCTCGTCCTTCACGTCCCTCCATTCTTGTCCTTGTCCGTTCTTTTTCCTTCTCCACGTCATGTCTCTCCTCTGTTTCCTCCCTAATCTTACTCATGTTCCCATCTCTCCCCCCTTTCTTCCATCTTCCTCTCCATCCTTCATTCCTTCTCTCCCTTCCTTCTCTCTTTGCTTCTCCCATCTCTCCTTCCCTCTTTCTTCTCTCTCCATCTTTTTTTTCCTTTTTCCTCCTTTACTTCTTCTATCCTTCGTGCGTTCCTCCATCCCCTTCCTGCCACTCCCGTCCCTCATATCTGTACTCCCATCCCTCCATATTTCTCCTTCTTTCCTTCCTTCACTTCACGTATTCTCTCTTTCTTCCATAAAAAACATACTTTACCTGTTTTCCTCTTAATGTTACTTTTCCCTTACACAACAGGAAAATATAGTACCATCCATTCATCCTCTCCCAGAAAATATCCTAAATCTTCAAGACGAATATTGCTTCTCTCAATCCTGCGCCCTCTCACTTTTTCCTGCCGGGCTCTGTTGCAAGGATTGGTGGGGAGGGGGAGGCTTTGTTGCTTTGCCGACCATCTTTTTGACTCACAGAACAGATATCATAGTTATAGCCTTATCTAACAAACTCTTTATTTTTTTATTTTTTTTTATTTGTTATTTGCGTTTCTTTGTGCTCCTCAGAATCGCTTCCTTCCTTCTACTTATCTTCTTCATCTCCTCTCTGTCGCCTTCTCCCTCCCTTCTTCCTTCTCTTCCTTTTTCTAACTCTGTCGTTCTCTTTCCATGTCCCTTCAGTCCTTACTTCCTTCAATAATCTCTCTCTCTCTCTCTCTCTCTCTCTCTCTCTCTCTCTTGTAGCTTCAATAAATCCTTTTCATCCCTTCTTCGTCCTTCCCTGCCTCCTCCATCCCTACCTCTCTCGCTCCCTCTTCGTTCCTCCTCCGTTCCCTCCTTTCTTTCTCTCCTCCCTCCCTTTCTCCCTCCGTGCCTCCATATCTCTCCTTCTTTCCTTCCCCGGCCAGGCGAAGGAAGCTCCTATATTTTCCTCCCCTCACTAAACTGATATATACTTGGCGCTTAACGGCAGCAGGGACGGAAGGAAGGAAGGAGGGAGGAAGAAGGGAGGGAGGGAGGAGAGAGAATAAGGAAAGGAGGTAAGGAGATAAAAAGGCAAGGAGAGAAGGAAGGAGGGAAGGAAAGAAAGAGAGAAGGAAGGAGGAAGGAGGAAATAAGAGAAGAAAGGTGGCAGGAGGCAAGGTGGGAGGGAAGAAAGGAGGAAGGAAGGAAGGAGAGAAGGGCGGAATGAGGGAAGGTGGGAGGGAGGCGAGGTAGATATACTGTATAAGGGACAACGAAGGAAGGGGTGAGGGAAAGGAGGAGGGGATGGGAGAAGTGATGAAAAGAAGGAAGGAAGAAAGAATGATACGAGGGAGGCAAGAAAGAAGGCTGTAGAATGAAGGAAAGAAAAAGAGAAAAGGAAGTGAGGGAATAAAGGAAGGAGGAAGGAAAAAAGGAGGAAAAAGGGCATGGAGGAGGGAATGAAGGTAGGAGGGAGAGGGGAAGAGGGGTTAGTACAAGGAAAAAAGGAAAGGGGGTTGAAAGGAAGGAAAGAAGGGAGGAGGATGAGAGCAGAAGGAAGAAGTTGAGTACGAAAGAGGGAAGATAGGAATAACAGAGGAAGACGTAGTGAAGAAAGAGAAAAAGATGAAGAAACGGAAAGAAGAGGAAAGACAAGAAAAATATAGAAGACATGAAGAAGATAGGCATGATAACAAGTAAGAGGAAGAAGTAAAGAAGAAGCGAAGGAAAGAACTTGGGTGAGAGCAAGGATAAAGGGAAGGAGGGGAAGGAAAGAAGGAAGGAAGGAAGGAGGAGGAGGAAAGCAGGTTAGGAAAGAAATAAGGTGGAGATAAAATTCATGGAGATAGGATGATGGGAGAGAGGAAGCCAGGTAGAGGAGAGGAGAGGAGACTGAAGGAAAGAGAGAAAGAGAAAAATAAGAAGGGAGAATGAAAGTGATTTTAAGAGAGAGAGAGAGAGAGAGAGAGAGAGAGAGAGAGAAAAGAGGAGGGAGGGTGGGCAGAGGAAATGTTGACAGAGAGATATCGGGTGGAGGCGTGGAAGGGAGGAGGGAGGGAGTGGATAGACGGAGGAGGAACAGGACCCTGGGATGGAGGGGCAGCGTGAATAGAGAGGGAGAAGGAGGAGGAGGAGGACAAGGAGGAGGAGGAGGAGGAGGAGGACACATAAAGATGAAAAGAAGACGGATAGATTGATGGATGAGTGTATGGAAAGTGTAAAGGACTGAGGAGTGAGATAAGGCGTAAGTTAAGGATTGAATGGACTTACAGGTTAAGGATGAAAACAAGAACAAGAAAGAAATTGTACCGTAAGTTTGGTCTCTTGCAAGTCTTCCCTCCCCCTCCTCCCCACAAAAAGGCCAGCAGAAAGTCAAAATGAAAATTCTTTAATTTCGAAATGCCTAAGCACAATGTGGCTGGAAGACTCGAAGTTGCTGTAAGAGAGGGAAAAAAAATAGTCAAAGTCGTGCAGAGGAGACAAGAGGTTATTTTAAAGGTGAAAATATTGATCGTGGACAGCTCCTGCCTTAGTGAGATAAACAGAAAATAATGATGATAGAAAATACGGGATGATGGAACATTGCGGCGAAGAGACGCTGCAGAGAATGTGTAAGACGACGGAAGATGGTGAAACTAAAGACTTCGATTCCACCCTGTTTACAAGCGAGGCATGTGGTGACCTTCCCTCCCCCAAACACACACACACACACACACACACACACACACACACACACGGAAAAACATATCGCCGTCCATCTTGCGTGCGGAGAAGTAGCAGAAGATGTAATAACGTGTAATGTCTGTTGTCCCGTGAACTTTATAAGAGAACCGTGCCTCTGTGCTGTAAACTTGAGTCTTTTAATTTATATGATGGACAATAAAAACTTGCTGGAAAGTTGGGCCGTGATGAGAATGTGGAGGGGGAGAAGAGGGGAGGGAGTAAAGGGGAGGGTAGGTGAGTGGGGGTGGAGAGGGGAGTGGAGATGGGGAAGGGAAGGGTAAGGTATGTGGGTTGGGATGTTGGGGGTAAAGGAGGTGAGGGTGTGGGGAAGAGGGTGAGGGTGAGGGGAAAGAGGTAAGGGAGTGAGGATCAGGGGAAAGGGAGGATAAGGGGGTGAGGGAAAAGGTAGGGTAGGGTTGAAAGGTGAGGGGAAGGGTAGGGTAGTGTTTGGGGGTGACTGAAAGGGAGGGAGGATAGAGTGTGGGAGTAAGGGAAAGATGGGGTGAAGGTGAGGAGAAGGGAATAGGTGCAGGAGTGAGGGGAGGGGTAAGGGTGAGGGGTGTGGTAGGTGGACTGGCGAGTGAGGGGAGATTTACTTTATACCGTCAAGCTTTTCTCTCTCTCTCTCTCTCTCTCTCTCTCTCTCTCTCTCTCTCTCTCTCTCTCTCTCTCTCTCTCTCTCTCTCGTACTTTTCTTGTATTTCTCTCCTTCTCCCAGTCCCATCTTTTCTCCCTCTCCTTTCCCATGCCTTCCTTTTCTCTATTTTCTTTTCCTCTTTTCCTCTCTAAGATTTTTCAGGGTAGAGAAAGAAGGAAATAGAAAGGAAGGAAGAGAAAGAAGAAGAGGAAAAAAGGATAGGTGGGATGGAAACAGGCAAGAAGAATATGCTAAAATTTGAAGATATAGGAAATAAATAAATAATATGGTATCGGTGAACAGCAAGTGATGGGGAGTGACAGAGATGGATGGGAATATAATGGGGGAAGAGATTAGGGAATGGGAGAGGCAGTGAGAGAGAGAGAGAGAGAGAGAGAGAGAGATATGACCAGAAGATAGGGAAAGGAAGAAGAAGGGGGTGAAAGGGGGAAGAGAGAAAGAGGGGAGTGGAGGAAGAATGTAGAGGGTATAAAAGAGAGATGGGGGGGAGAGGGAAGGGTGCAGAAGGGAAAGGGAGTAAGGGAGGGAGAGGGGAAATAAGGGCGAGTGGGAGGATGCTGTGATGGATGAGAGGGACGGGGGATGACAGCCAGATGAAGGAAGAGAAAGGGAGGGAGGGAGGGAGGGAGAGAAAGGAGACAGTAGAGGGGAAAGGAAGAGAGGAGAGAAGTGAAGGAAATAGAGGGTGGCTGAGGGAGATGGTGGCAGATTTTAGAGAGAGAGAGAGTCCTTGAGATCTTGGGAGGTAAACAGGCAAAGAAGATTAAAAAGGGAGGAATCTTTGAGATGGGAGAAAGATTAATCTCTCTCTCTCTCTCTCTCTCTCTCTCTCTCTCCGTCCTTTTCCTGCATCTTATTTTCCTTTTCCTTTTCCATTATGTTCTTACCACACTAGTGAAGGAGTTTGTATCATAATACCTTTTTTCCATTCGTTTCTCTCTCTCTCTCTCTCTCTCTCTCTCTCTCTCTCTCTCTTATGTTTCTTCCTCCCCAGCATTTCCTTTTCTCTTGATACCTTTATTCCATTCAACTCTTTCCTCATCTTTTCTCTCTGTTTCTTTACATTTTTTTCGCGTTCTCTTTTCCAGAATTTTCCGTCTCCATCATTTCTGTTTCTTTCTCCACCTCCTTCTCATCCCATCCATTTTTCTCCCTATTTCATTTTTCAATATATATTTCTTCATTTTTTTCCATCTCCAGGCTACTATTGTTCTTTTCAATTTTCTGTTTTCTCCTTCTTGTTTTTCCTTTTCGTTTACTTCTCTCTCCTTATTTCCTTTTTCCATCTCCCCTGTTTCCCTCCTCCCAGTTTCTCTTTCCTCACTTCCTTCTCCTTCCCTTTCTTCCGCCTCTCCTCAGCTATTCATCACTTTGTCCCATTTTTCCAGCCCGTATAGATTGTGTCACCTCATTTTTCGTCCCCCCTTTGCATATTATTCAACATCTCCCTCTTCCTGTTATCAAATTTTCACTTTTCCAACCCCTCTCTCTCTCTCTCTCTCTCTCTCTCTCTCTCTCTCTCTCTCTCTCTCTCTCTCTCTCTCACACACACACACACACACACACACACACACACACACACACACACACACACACACACACACACACACACACACACACACACACACCTGTCTTCTGCCTGTCCGTCCGTTTGTCTGTCTGTCATCAAACTTATTTACAGAATTTCGACGCATTATAACACCCAGAGCACGACGACATTTTTTTTTTTAATTAATTCTCGTTACGTCCACGCGATTTTGTCCAATTTCTTCCAGATCAAAAAATGGCTAAAAAAAAATTGCCAGGAACCAGGAAGAACGCAAAACCAAGATGGCCTTCTCGGATTCAAAGCAATAATGATCCTTGAGACGCAGACAGACTTGGAAAATTAGCCTGTCAGTCAAGGAATGGATCTGTTCCCACTTTCCCCCCCATGATCCCAGCGCCCCCTCACCGCTCTCTCTCTCTCTCTCTCTCTCTCTCTCTCTCTCTCTCTCACTTACAATCCCCCTGTGTAATAACCGAGAACGTTTTTCATCATAAATTAAACGTGATTTCTGTGGAGATTTTGGGTCGGGTAAAAGTGGTTGGGAGAAAATTTATGTGGATCTGTTCAGGCCGTGGACGTCTGTGGTGTCTTTTTCATATTTTTATTTTTAATTTTTTTCAGACGATTTTATTCTTGTTAGGAGAGGCTTTTCGAACTGAAGGGGTTAGATACTGCCTTCATTAACCCCTTCACTGCTACGACACACCCTCATAAGCTAGGGAGAGTCTTTTGGTAATGAAAATAATAATAACTAATAATAATGATAATAATAATAATATAATAATAATAATAATAATAATAATAATAATAGTAATAATAATAAAATGCTGAAGAGGCAGAAAAATGAAAATGGGAGTCAGAAGTGGAGGTCAGACTTTTTCAATTATCAATATTTAATTACTGAGATGGATGCATGTTTTAGTGAGACGCTTTTCCGTAACATTATTATTATTATTATTTTCGCTGTTGAATATTCGCACATACTTTTATTATTTCTTTAATATTCTTTCGCTTTTTAAAACGTATTTGTCACTTTCCCTTTCACTCACATTCATTCTGCTACACACTCGCTCACGATTTCATTCACTGTCACAGTTTATCACATCATTTGGTTTCATGCTTTCCCACTCACTCTTCCATACACTTACTCTCTCACACTTTATTCACTCTCATTCACTCTGACACACTATTATCTCACGCAGTTTCTTACTTTCTCACTCACTCTTCCCAGCATTTCTTCTGATACACTTTCACACACCCTCACCCACATTCATACTTTATTCACCCTCTCTCTCATGCTGGCATTCACGCTTTCACTCTCAGTCTCCCATTTTTCACATGCTTCCTCACTCACAAAACACACATCGTAGCCTATACTGTATATACATTACGCGTATATGCAGTGTGTGTATAGTTGCATAAAAGCATACAGTACTTTTATAAAAACAATTTTCTGTGTATCTGTGCATGCAGTTGAATTCTGGTGCAGGTAACGTATTCTGAATGTAAATTTTCACTGGATTGGATTGGCAGTTTTGATCTGATTTTAGATAACACACACACACACACACACACACACACACACACACACACACACACACACACACACACACACACACACACACATGTACATTGTTACAGAAAATAGTGGCACTGTACCGGAGGGAGGGTAAATTCCTATATATCGACTCGGCATACCTGTGGAAGAAGAAAAAAATATCATTTGCATTATATCATTTTACTCACTTTTCTTTATTAACTCACTCACATTGTCACCTTACACTCTGGCACACTATCCCTGGCTCTCTCACTCTCGCTCACTCTTATGCTCTCTCGTCACTACGCAGTCAACCTCTACCCCACCCACACCCCAACCTACATCCCACCGCCACACTTACCCATCCCTCAGTTGTCCCCACCACCAACCCTCGCACATACCTCAATCACACACCCAACCCCCAACACCTAGAACCCCCACACCCCTTCCACAGACCCCAACACCCCCACATACCCCTCCCCTTCCCGCCTCCTCCTCATCTTGTCCAAAATGGCCTCGCATTTTCAAAGGTAACTCGATTTTACAGAACCCCAACGAGTTATTTGACAGTCTCCCCTCCCACCCCCACCCCGTCCGCTGCTGAGATGGAATGACTATCTCTCTTGCATTCCATCTTTCTAGTTTTCGTTTTCTTATTAACTCTGTGTGTTTTTCTTTAACTCTTTTTCTTTATCTGTCTATCTATATCTCAGTCTGTCTACCTACCTGCGTATCTGTCTGTCTGTCATATCTGTGTCTGTCTGTCTATCTGTCTATCTCTGGTTCTCAGTCAGTCAGTCTGTCTTTCTATCTATGTCTGTCTGTCAACTCTACTGCTTTTTAAGAATAAGCCTTTTGTTTATATTAAGACTACACATCCTGAAATTAATCGTAAAGTATATGCTCTCTCTCTCTCTCTCTCTCTCTCTCTCTCTCTCTCTCTCTCTCTCTCTCTCTCTCTCTCCACCAAATCCGTATGATCCGTGCGACCAAATGGAAAGGAGAGGGCGAGATTGGAAACTAACTTAGTAAACATGAATGCATGGCAGATATTTTGAGTGGTAAATCCGTGTACAGAAAATGGGCGAAATACTGGGCAACTTTTTCTGCGCGTGTGTGTGTGTGTGTGTGTGTGTGTGTGTGTGTATGTGTGTGTGTGTGTGTGTTCGTGAGCACACTGGATCATACATATACAGGCGTACACACATACATACACGAGCCCATACATTCACACACACACACACACACACACACACACACACACACACACACACACACACACACACACACACACACACACACACACACACACACACACACACACACACACACACACACACACACACACACACACACACACACACACACACACACACACACACACACACACACACACACACCATAAAGCAACCTTCTCCAAGACTACTTCGTCGTAAACCTCTCTACCTCTGTTCACTATTCCCTTACCCCTTAACCATTCCCCTCCTTCCTCTATCCACTACTCCCCAACTTCACTACCTTTCCCCTCCCACCTACCCTCCTTTCCCCAACCATCACTATCCTGACAACCCAGTTACATCGGCTTAACGATCTTACATAATCATAATGGTCTTCTCAGTGTACGTAAGCAATTTATTTTATTTTCATCCATACCTGCTTTCATACTGGAAGTGATACCTGTACGATTTAATTAACTGCTTTATAGTCTGTCTGCCAATAATTCTCTTTTCTCTCGCATTTTCTCTCTATTTTCTGTCATTTATAGAAAGAACAGAGACGAAAAATATAGAAGAGGAAAGAGGAAGATAGAGAAATACAAGACATATTATAGATAGGCAAAGAATCTGTCTATTTCTTTAGTTTTATATCTATCAGTAAGCAGAGTATGTTGTTTTTATGTGTGGGTTTGTTTATGTATTCGATTTTGCGTACCTCATCAGCAGTCTGTTAGCTATTTACCTCTCAGCCTTTTATGTGGCTATTAAATTTTTTTTTTTTCTCTCTCTCTCTCTCTCTCTCTCTCTCTCTCTCTCTCTCGTCCACCCCTCCCCATATTAGTGATGCAGTGTGTCCAGTAATTCCCACCTGATAGCTTATTACCTCCCTATCATCCCCTCTTCCTCTCTAATGCAAACTCAATTACTCTCAATAACACCCCCTTCCTTTTTTCTTTTTTTTCTACATAAACTCTAACATACTCTTTTTTCCACATACTCTTCCACTTTTTTTTTTGCACAAACTCTGTAACCTACTCTTTTTCCCCATACACTCTCCCCTCTACACGCTTTTTTCTTTTTTTTCTTTTTCACACGGGCTTTCCCCTGTAACATACTCTTCCTTCCACATACTTTCTCCCCGTAACATCCTTTTTTATTTTTTTTTTATTCATGTTCACACGGGCTTTCTTTCCATAACACACTCTTTCTTCTTCTGTGCAAACTTTCCTTTCATTCTTATTTTCTCATAGATTTTCTCCTCTTTTGCACAAACTTTTTTTTATATTTTTGAACATACTCTTTTTATATATATATATATATATATATATATATATATTTTGCTCATATTCTTTTTATAACACTCATTTTTTCCCTTCACACCAGCTCTCTTTATAGCACACTGCACTTCTACCACACACCCTCTCTCTACACAACACACTCTTTTTACACAAGCTTTCTAATTAACACACTCTTCTCTTTTTACACACTGCCTATAACACATACTTCCCCTGTTGCACTAATTCTTCAGGAGTAACACACCCTTTCCTCAATACCCATACTGTAAGAACTGAGAGGGGGGGTTCAAGTTTGGTTGTCACGGCGACGTAAACAAGATTTCAAGGTTAATGAGTGTTTTACGTAAGACATGGGAATTATCGTGTTATTAACCTCTCTCTCTCTCTCTCTCTCTCTCTCTCTCTCTCTCTCTCTCTCTCTCACACACACACACACACACACACACACACACACACACACAGTCATTCCCTCGCTCTTCATTGCCTCTCTATGACCTGTTTACCGGATAGTACTGCTGTTTACGAGTCGCATTTCCCTTGGCATGGAAGACTTCGTTGCACCTCCTACATGGCGACTTATTTTGAGTATTCGTTGTCATCATTATCATCATCATCATCATCATCGTCGTCGTCGTCGTCGTCATTGCTATTGTCAGTCGTCATCATCATCATCATCATCATCATCATCATTCTAGTTTTTCTTCCTGATTAAAGATAGGGTCAGGTAGGATCCAGAAGCAAGCACAGAGGAGACAAGAGAGTAAGAGAAACATTATCAGCATATCCAGAGAAAATGATATATTTTTCATTAATATCTTCTTGTATGCTGTGTATGTCGATATAATTTGCATCGATGACATATATCCGAGTATGAAGGTATGATGTGCAAAATAAATCGCTGAGGAGGAGGTTTTACGGGATATCGTAGGTCATGAAGAGTAATTATGACCCCTAGCAGCATCCACACACACACACACACACACACACACACACACACACACACACACACACACACACACACACACACACACACACACACACACACACACACACACACTGCATTATGGTGATGAGGCTGACGGTGTGTGGCGGACTGAAAGATGCAGATGAGATGTTTTTGAAGACACCAGAAGAAAGAGTTCGGGAAAAATGTGAATGCTTTGATGGAGATGACTTTGATGGTTGTAATAAGAATAATAACAACAACAATAATAATAATAATAATAATAATAATAGTAGTAGTAGTAGTAGTAGTAATAGTAATAATGAAAATGGCATTGATGATTAAAGCAACAACACCAATACCAACAACAACAACAACAACAATAATAATAATAATAATAATAATAATAATAATAATAATATTCTCAGTTATGACTAGAAAATGTTAATGACGATATCAGAGGTGGATCATATCACCTGGAGCTGTATTAACTAAATATGAAATAATTATAATGTCCTAAACTGATGATGATGAAGATGCTGGTGATGATGATAAAAGATGATGGCGTTGTAACACAAGAAAAATCATAACGAGGCAATACCCTCAAACAGAGAGAAAAAAAAATAAAGGTCACTTCACTCATTTTCGTTCCTCATTATCCCCAAGGCTCTCAATAAAACCAAATGAAAACCCAAGAAAAAACTAGGAACTGAACCCCACTCACTCCTTCAGCGAACCCCCGGCGCCTCGCTGGGTTCATTTGCATTCCGTCTCCATATTCACAACTTTTCGATTCCCCAACTTGACCATTAATAGGAAATGCGAGGTGGTGTATTTCGGACGCTGGATATTCGCACGTATGTTTTGGACGTGGTTTATTTGCACGCATGGAGGCTGAGCTGTGACTACTTTTCTGACCTTGATTGTTGCTTCGCCCTGGTGTGTCTGGCCGAGCACACCTGTCGACCGCAAGTAACCAAAAGCGTCTGTGGGGCCGACCTACAGGTACAGTACAGAACATATATACATCGTGTGGCTGACAGCGCCTCACCAGAATCGGACCAGGGTTCTCTCCACGGCGCACCAGCGAAATATGAGGAGGTTTGGTTCGCGAGTGGGCGCCGCAGTTGCTTCGCCCCGCCCAGAGTACACAGTGCCACCACGTGTAGGCACCTCATTAGCCAGTCAGTTAATCACAGTTAATCAGGCAGAAGGCAGGGAAGGGGAAGAGTGGAGAGAGAGAGAGAGAGAGAGAGAGAGAGAAAGTCAATCTATATATCCGATATAAAAGAGCCGCGTTGTTTGTTTGTTTGTTTGTCCTTCGATCACGCCCAAACCAAGGGACAGAGACCCCCCAGACCCATATACGAGTATATTCTGAAGCAGGGTGACCCAAGGATGGTTTTAGGGGGTCAAAATTCAGATCTGGGTCATTTGAGGTCACCGGTAGTGTTCACCTTTTTGGCCCGGGCAACGCCGGGTACCCCTGCAGCCCAATTTTTCTCATGGAGACTCACTTTACCTCCAGTTTGGACGTAGGCAATGTAAGGTTGACCTCCGACGTCATTTGAGGTCACTGGTCGGAGGTCATTTGAGGTCACCGATAGTACACGCCCGAATGACTGGACCCAGCAGCCCAATTTTTGGCATAGAGACTCACATGACTTCCAGTTCGGACATAGGCTATGTGAGGTTGACCTCCGAGGTCATTCAAGGTCACCGGTCGGAGGTCATTTGAGGTCACGGGTAATAGTAAACAAGTGCGCACAAATACTTGGCGTTAGTCTGTGAAAGCTGAAGTAGAAAGTTCCTGGACCTCTTATAATCCCTCTTCAGAAGCATATGAGGGACATGGTCTTAATGGAGTAGAAAGAAAGATTGAACTAGAGCAATAAGATTCGAATGTTCGCCTTTTGGCCCGGGCAACGCCGGACACCCCTGCTAGTCAGTTATATATAAAAATGTACATCGATTGACTGTATAACCATCTATTAATATCTCTAATCTCCCCAAATTAATCTTTTCTCTCCTGAGTGATGGGGAAATGCGTGTGTGTCAGGAGCTGCTGATATCAAATAAAAACTTTGCCCCAAATATTATAGTACCGGAAGTTTGGGTGATGGGAGAGACAGGCACCCCTCCTCTTCTCTCTCTCTCTCTCTCTCTCTCTCAGCTTCCTCCATATAAGGCGGAAGTAACAAGAACCCTGATAAAATATGATTGGCAGGAGGCAGGGAAGGGGAAAAGGATGGAGGAAAAGAGAGAGAGAGAGAGAGAGAGAGAGAGAGAGAGAGAGAGAGAGAGAGAGAGCAGATTTTTGAGAGCGGAGGAAAGTTGGGAGGAAAAATGGAAAGAATGGAGGGAACGGAGGGAGGGAGGAGTAGCCTGAGTGAAAGGACGCCGAAAAAATTGTATTATATAGGGAAATGGAGGAGGTAATAGATAGATAGATAGATAGATAGATAGAGACCGGTAGAGAAATAGATATATAGACAGGCTAGTAAAAAGATAGGGACAAGAGATAGATAGATAAATATAGACACGATAGATAGACAGATAGATAAATAGATCGATAGATACTGATCGATAGACAGATAGGCAGGCAGATAGATATACCTGCCGATAGATGCATAGAAATACGTCCACATACCGGTAGATATACAGAAAGAGTTTTACTGCCTGTGTGTGTGTGTGTGTGTGTGTGTGTGTGTGTGTGTGTGTGTGTGTGTGTGTGTGTGTGTGTGTACCTCCTTTACCTTGACTCCTAAGCGTGTAATTTAGGAACTATGCCCGTCGAGTGCAAGGTTCCCTAACTTTACCCTCATACTAAATAGCAACAAGAACAACGTTAAGTAAGAACCATAACTCGGCTTAATGTTCGCAAGCACACACACGCACGTAAAACACACACACACACACACACACACACACACACACACACACACACACACACACACACACACACACACACACACACACACACACTGTCTCTCTCTCTCTCTCTCTCTCTCTCTCTCTCTCTCTCTCTCTCTCAGCACCAGAAGATGCATTTAAAGGCACAGATAAAAAAAAAAATAATAAATATTTTCTCATCACCTAAACGATGTCCTGAGATTCTGAACGATAATTAAATGTTCTTGAAATGTAATCAGTGTGTATATCTGAGTCCTTCATTATGTTTGAGCTGTTTCTTATTTCTTCGTCATTACTCCAACTATCACATTCCTCTGCTTCTCGTCCCACCATAATTCTCTCTCTCTCTCTCTCTCTCTCTCTCTCTCTCTCTCTCTCTCTCTCTCTCTCTCTCTCTCTCTCTCTCTCTCTCTCTCTCTCTCTCTCTCTCTCTCTCTCTCTCTCTCTCTCTCTCTCTCTCTCTCTCTCTCTCTCTCTCTCTCTCTCTCTCTCTCTCTCTCTCTCTCTCTCTCTCTCTCTCTCTCTCTCTCTCTCTCTCCATTCAGTCAGTTCCACCCCCTCCTCTTCGATTTTCCCCTCCCCTCGTACTTTACATCACCCCTCACCTCCCCTTCCTTCATTCCTCCCTTCCCCTCACCACCGTCACTACTCTCAGTCCTCCCCTTCTCTCCCTCACCCTACTTTTCTCCACTTCACTCCAGTCTCCCTCCAACCCATCCCTTTTTCCCTCACTTCTGTGTCCCTCATTATTTACCTCCCCTCACTCTTCCCTCCCCTCATGTCTTCTCTCACCCCTCCTCTCACGACTCATCCTCTCACTCATCCCATCCCCTCACTCCTCCCTTCTCCTCACCCCTCCCCTCCCCTCACCCATACCCATATTTCTTCCTCCAACCGCTTCCCTCCCTTCCCTTCATTCCCCTCTTCCCTTCGCAAACCACTCTCGCCACATCTTTTCTTTCCCACCCTTTTTTCATTCCATTTCGTTTCCACCTTCACGTCTCTCTTCCTCTAGACTCTCCCCTCCCCTCAACTCGCCTCTCTCCTCCCGTCCATCCCCTCATTTCCCCTTATTCATCTCTCCTCGCCTCTCAAAATACCTTGGCCTATAATCTGGAGTGTCGTCAGCTTTAACGTGTGGAATTCCCTCATTACTTTCTCCCTAATTGTCACACGGGGCACCGAAATCCATTGCACGCAGACGTCATTAGGATGGCCTCTCTCCTACCCGCTCTTGATTTATTCTCTCTCTCTCTCTCTCTCTCTCTCTCTCTCTCTCTCTCTCTCTCTCTCTCTCTCTCTCTCTCCGACGTAATTATGTTTCTCTTGCCCCTCCTCCTCCTACTCATCTGTTGTGTCTCGTGTCTCTCATGTTCCCTCTCCACCTCTCTCTCTCTCTCTCTCACACACACACACACACACACACACACACACACACACACACACACACACACACACACACACACACACACACACACACACACACACACACACACACACACACACACACACACACACACACACACACACACACACACACACACACACACACACACACACACACACACACACACACACACACACACACACACACACACACACACACACACACACACACACACACACACACACACACACACACACACACACACACACACACACACACACACACACACACACACACACACACACACACACACACACACACACACACACACACACACACACACACACACACACACACACACACACCGACCCTGACCTTGGCCACTCCCCACAAAGTTTGGCCAGACAGACGCGCCCGTCAACTGGCGACGCCGGACGGAATCGGAGAAGTTCCATTTCGATTCTCAGGAGGACGGACGAAAAAAGAAAAAAAGAAAAAAGAAAAAAAGACGAGTGGATGACAGTGAAGGACGAGAGTGAATGAACGAAATGACGGAGAGAGAGAGAGAGAGAGAGAGAGAGAGACGTAATATAGACACTGAAGGGGAGAGTGTAATATAGATGATGAGGGACATAAGTACCTGTAATAAAGTGTTGAGAGCGCACACACACACACACACACACACACACACACACACACACACACACACACACACACACACACACACACACACACACACACCGCTTATCATTAGCGTAGAATGCTAACTGACGGCCCCCTTTAGCGGTGTTCTCTCCTTCATCCCCCTGTTTAGGTTGGGATACAAGGGAGTGATGGATGTGGATAGAGCTTGTTATTGGGGGCTTAAGTGGATGCCTTTGGATGAATTTGATGAGAGAGAGAGAGAGAGGCAGGCTAGACTGCAATAAGTTCTCGTCTTCATCTGTTCCTCCTCATTATTTCTTGCTCTCTTTCTCCTGTTATTCTGCCTCCACTCTCCTTTCACTTCTCTCATGTCTTCGTGTTATTTTCTTTTCTCCCGTTCTTCATATTCTCATCAAACTTTCGTCTTTAATAACCCTGAGTGGATTCAACAAAGGAACCAGCGTCAAAGAAGACGGAACAAATAAAACTGTCACACTAAAAGAAGACGAAACAAATAAAGCAAAGTCAGAGAAAAGAATAATCACTGAAGCCAATATATAAAAGAAATGGCGGGGAAACATGTCAACTTTTCGCTTTAAAGGATTAAAAAAAAAAATCGCATGGTTTTAATACAATACAAATGGCCTGGCACAACAAAGAATATAATTCACAGCAATGGGTCATCGTAGAGAAGGGCTTAATGGAGAAACCTGGCATAAAGAAGGTAAAAAAAAAAGAATAAAACAGAAAGAAAGAAACGCTAAAAGAGACTGGAAGTGTCCAAATGAAGAGTAATGTGAGACTTGGAAAGTGCATCACGGGGAGCGCCGACCCTCTCTGGAAGACAGTAATGCACGTCACAGCATACCTACACATGAATACACTTTTACACATATATATACACGTAGGTACAGATACATACACAGACATACACACACATATACATTCTCCAGCTCTGTTTCTTCATCAGTCTATTTTTATCTGTCTATCACATACATATTTAGACAAGCACATACACTCACACACACATACGCGCATGTACACACTAGTCTGTAACAAAATATTTACAGATATCAAAGCATAAAGTCTAAAATATTGACAGCTGAAAACAGAATTCATGCATTCGTTTCCGAAAGCACATGATGAATTCACGTAGATCACATGAACACAGTGGACCAGATGCATAGGTAGGGAATCACACACACACACACACACACACACACACACACACACACACACACACACACACACACACACACACACACACACACACACAAAACATTTAGTAACTCGAGCACAGAGGCATTACCGAATTGATTGCGTCGACCCTCTTGACCTCCACACTCGCCCACTCGTGTGTGTGTGTGTGTGTGTGTGTGTGTGTGTGTGTGTGTGTGTGTGTGTTTCAGTTATGAGTCTGCGTCTCAAGTTCGTGTTTGTATGTGTGTCGTGTGTGTGTGTGTGTGTGTGTGTGTGTGTGTGTGTGTGTGTGTGTGTGTGTGTGTGTGTTTGCAAATGCCTTTAGTAGCGTGTGCGTGTGTTCAGTCGTTTGCATGTATGTGGGTGTGTTCATTTATGTATATGTGTATGTCAGAATGTGTATGCAGATATAACTAATACACTGAATATTGTATTACTCGTACACTCTCTTCAGTACTCGCAAATTTGCACACCTGACTCCACTGCCCTAAGAGGTACATAATAACGAAAGCGTAAGAAATATGTACTTAGTCTCTCTCTCTCTCTCTCTCTCTCTCTCTCTCTCTCGTGCAGCTGTGACCGACAAATAGCCTCCTACTACCTAATTGCGTGTGTGCTTGAGGTGCGTGTGGTTACCGGGTTAATTGTGTAGACCGATGCGTGTGGAGGGTGTGCTGGGCGGGTATAGGAATGAGGGTGTATGAGAGAGAGTGTGGGAGGTGTAGTGGTGCTGAGGATGTAGGGGGTAGGGAGGAAAGAGTATGGAGGGAGAGATGTGGAGTTAAGAGTAGGGGGCAGAGGTGTGGAGGAAAGACATAGAAAAGAGGGAGTGTGGGTAGAACGTCGGAGGAGGTGTTAGGAGAGATGTGGAGACGCGGGTGTGGGATTAGTGGTGTTGGAACAGGGGTGTAGGATTAGGGGTGTGGGATTAAGGATGTAGGATTAGGGATGTAAGATTAGGAGTTTGGGAGTAGGGGTGTGGGATGGGGGTAACTAAATGGGATATGTAGGGTGGAAAGGTGTGGGACTTGGGTATCCTTGCTCCTGCCACAACTTCCTTCTTCCTTCCTTCCTTCCTTCTTACATAACCTAGTGCACAGGTAAAGAGAGAGAGGAGCGTAGCAATTTCCATATAATGTCAAGGTGATGGTAGATAGCTGTGTCGTGTGGTTACTTTTTACTGACTCTCAATTGTGGGACTGAGAATTTCCTGTGTTCTCTCTCTCTCTCTCTCTCTCTCTCTCTCTCTCTCTCACACACACACACACACACACACACACACACACACACACACACACACACACACACACACACACACACACACACACACACACACACACACACACACACACACACACACACACACACACACACACACCTAATTCACAGTCCCAGCACCACCCAGCTATAGAGGGAGAAAAACCATACCCCGAAATTAACGCCATCCATACCTTATTTACTCTGAATTCTAGAGGCCTTGTCTATATGTAAATGAAGACCGCGATGTTTCATTCTCTCCCCATTCATCCACGGTGTACTGGTGTGTCAATTACTGCTGTGGGAGGCAACGACGGGGGATAGGGGGATGGGAATGAGGCGTGAGGGATGGTAGGAGGGGTAGGGATGATCGGAAATGGGAGTAAAGGGGATTGGAACGCGGGAAGAGGTGGGAAAAGTAGAAAGAGAGGACGAGAGATGAGGCAGGGGGAGGGGTGAGGTTATGGGTAGGACAAGAAGGGGAGGAAAGAAAGGAAAATGGAGGAAAGTGAGCTGGAACGGTGGAAGAGGAAGGGAAACAGGGAAGAGAGAAAGAAAAAGGGAAGAGAAGGGGAACGGGGGGTGGGAGGGATGGGGAGGGTTGACGAGGCCAATAGAGGAAGGGTGATAGGAAGAAGAGGGAGAAAATGGGGATGGAACAGAAGACAGAATTGGGCAGCACGAGGCTAGAGGGAGGACAGGGAGGTCAGGGAGAAGAAAAGAATGTAGGATAAAGAGACAAAAAGGGAAGGATGAGGGAGAGGAATGGAAGGGCGGAAGGAGAGGACGCATTGAGCAAGGAGGGAGAGAATGAACAATGTGGAAAGGAAAGATAAGATGAAAATGTTAATGAAGAAGTGGGAAAGGAGAAAAGAAGGCTATGGAAAAAATGGGGGAATGGACAAGGGAAAGAGGGAAGAGAAGGAGAGAAGGTAGAGAGAAGATTTGGGAAGGACAAGGCTTACAAGAGAGGAGAAGGTGGGCAGCGATAAAGAGCGAGGATGAGAAGGACGACACTGATAAGAAGGGCAAGATATCAAATTAGGACCAAGTATAGGCAAGGGTGTGGGCTGACATGCGAAAAGGAGAAGGCGATAAGACGGGCAGAAATAAATGAGGAGGATGAGAAAGACGACAGTGCTAAATCAAGGGCAGCAAGATATCAGCTTAAGACCAGGTTTGGGTAGAGACTTTGATGTGACCTAGTATGAGAGAGAGGAAGAGATAAGGTGGGCAGGGATAAATGAGGAGGATGAGAAGGACGAGATGGCAAGTTTGGACTAGAAATAAAGATTGATGGATGTGGGTTATCTTTGAAATCCAGACTTGAGGGAAAGGATATAACTAACAGTGTGAGGATAGTCAGAAGCAGGGGGATGGGACTGAATGTAGGAATTAAGATGGGAGTGAATGAGGACAGTGATGAAGGATTGGGGAGGGTAAAGGCAGTGGTGTGGAAGATAAAGTGTGTGTGTGTGTGTGTGTGTGTGTGTGTGTGTGTGTGTGTGTGTGTGTGTGTGTGTGTGTGTGTGTGTTTGGGGGACTGTGGAGGCGTGTGGTTGATGAGATGGGATTAGGGAAAGGATCTCAAGTAAGGAGGAGGTGAAATGTGGATCTCGCTGTGGATTAGGCTTGCACACTAACGGAGTGGGTAACAGACTGAATAATGCGTGGAAGGAGGGCGGGTTAACTGAGAAATCTTACTCAGCCTAACCAAAAAAAAAAAAAAAGAAAAAAAAGAAAAGAAAGAAAAAGAAAATGGCAGTAAAAAGAATGCAAACAAGGCGTGACACACCTGAAACGGTAATGGAGATATGCTAACAACCCCTTCAGTGAGATTCATTTCGTCTAGATTGATTAAGTACTGGGATAGTTACAGGTACCAAAGGAGAAAAAAAAACCTGTTAAAGAGGGGATCATGGCTACTGTTACTAATGCCTTCACTACGATACGAAACTCGAAAGCCTAATAAAATAGTTCAGTTTCATTAAAGAAGGCAACATTGTACTAAAATCGATTATGGACATTGCAACCACCCCTGCCAGTGTGATTTGCCCCTTCTAAGATAAATAAAAAAGGCCTCATTATTGCAAGAACAAGATATAAAAATCTTCAGAGTGGAGGGGTTAAGGAGCAAGTTATGTTGACAGTGAGAGAACAAGGAGGAGACAGACGTAAGGAAGGAGAACAGACAGGCAGAGGACAGGGGGAAAGATAGTGTCAGGACTGAGAAGGCTTGGTAAGTGGAGTGAGTGTGGGAGGTGGGTGTCAGGGGAGAGGGTGGAGGGACAGTGAGAGTCTGAGAGTGGATTTACAAAGTAATTTACTTTTCGTCATTTTTTTTTTTCCAGAGAGGACAAGGAGGTGAGTGAAGAATCTGTGTACGAGTAAAATGAGAGTAGGATGAACAAAGGGTAGGCTGACTAAGATGAAGGACTGGAAGCGAGAACAAAGGCAGACTGAGTGTGAATTATGTGCATTTGTGAGACGAGGTGCTGGGAGATGTGGACGAAGCTTGAATGAGATTAGGGAATGGAAGCAGCGACAAAGTTGCACGCTGTGGGGAGATCTGAGTGAGACTAGAGTGTCGAGTGAGTGTAGGGCACGAGTGGCTAAGTAAAATGAGGGCGTGGAAGCAAGAACAAAGACAAAGGTGCAAGATATAGAGAGAATGGAGTGAACTTGAGGTGATGGGTGCAAACAAGAAGCCGGGGCAAGGTAAGGTATGAGGGCAGAAGCAAAAACAAAGACAAGGGCTTGTATTCCTGTCGGTCGAGGAATCACCCTTATACCTCTTCTGTAGTGATTTTTTTAATAGGTGGTTTATATCCTTTTGTACGCTACTTATGCAGAGTATGGCGGTATTGGAAGCATCTATGTAACACAGAAGAGGACAGTAAGGTGTAGTAAACAAGGTAAACGGCCTAGGAAAAGGTATTAGAGAGCTTCCTTAACAG